>NW_008794625.1:13922-26224 GCF_000699145.1 Aptenodytes forsteri | reverse complement strand
TCGAATACTGTGTTCAGTTTTGGGCCCCCCACTACAAGAAGGACGTTGAGGTGCTGGAGCATGTCCAGAGAAGGGCAACGAGGCTGGTGAAGGGTCTGGAGAACAAGTCTTATGAGAAGCAGCTGAGGGAACTGGGATTGTTTAGCCTGGAGAGGAAGAGGCTCAGGGGAGACATCGCGCTCTACAACTACCTGAAAGGAGGTTGTAGCAAGGTGGGGGTCGGTCTCTTCTCCCAAGTAACAAGTGATAGGATGAGAGGAAATGGCCTCAAGTTGTGCCAGGGGAGGTTTAGACTGAACATGAGGAAAAATTTCTTTACTGAGTGTTTAAACATTGGAACAGGCTGGCCAGGGGAGTGGTTGAGTCACCATCCCTGGAGGTATTTAAAAGACGTGTAGATGAGGTGCTTAGGGACATGGTTTAGTGGGCATGGTGGTGTTGGGTTGACGGTTGGACTCGATCTTAGAGGTCTTTTCCAACCTTAATGATTCTATGATTCTATTAAATATAGAAATCACTAGTTAAAAAAATGCATCAGTTTGATGAATATTTTCTGAAGTCTGTTAGGAAGAATAATTTTCAGGTTTTTTCCCAAACTACAGGGGTAAAAATTATAAGCCTGGCCCAGTTTTTAGGTTCCTCTCACTTTGGGTTGTGCATAAAGCCTTGTCTTGTCTGGATCTCCATAAGGCTTTATCTGTAGCCATCTCAAATAGGATGGAGCATCAGTGCTTCAGAAATGAGCACACTTGCAGCTAATCTCCTTTGCCCTTTTTGGGAGGTCTTTACAAGCTGACCAAACAGCAGAGCTCTTTCAGACATCTTGGCAGATTACAGCCCAAAGAGGTGAAAAACCATTTGTGTGAGAACAGGGAAGCTGAGCAGAAATTTCCCATGACTTGTCTAGAGGCACTGGCTCCCCCGAGCCCTTTGACTTCACCAGGGCGCCACTGCTGCCAGGGAAGATGAAAGCGCTGTGCTCTGCACTATCTGATCACTCACATGGCAGCACTGGTGGTTAGCGCTTGGCAAAACCGCTCCTCTGACAGCGGTACTTAAAAAAGCTATTTTTAAGTAGTCCCCACAGCACTGCGTGGGGGGGGGCCCCAAGGGCTGGAGATGGATATACATGCTACCCGTGAGGAACTGGGTGCCTTCCTACTGTGTCTGCATCTCCAAGACTTTCCTCTTCCTCATGGGAAATCATCCCTAAGGCCCTTCACACCCCTTCCAGCATCAGCACCACAGGAGGGGATGCCCTAATTTCCATGGCCTTTCTCCACAGTGCAGTGGCAGGCAGCTGCCCTCCTGCCTTGGTGAGATCTGTATACCCACATCCAGCCCTCCCCTCCCACTCTCCACAAACCTTCCTTGTTCAAAGTCCTTTCCTTATCTGCATTTTTGGTCAGCTTTTCTCCCATCTCCCCCGGATCCCCTGCGTGAAGTGTCTGTTCTGGGCTCGTGTCCTCTGCTCACCAAGATGTTTCAGAGCTGATGCATGAGTCCCACAGGATGCTTCAAGTGCAAAACAATGTCTGAGATGGGTGTCTTCTGCCATAGTGTACCGCAGCATGGACCTCTGCATGTAAGACAGCAGAAGCCTTGAATATACGGAAACAGGCTGACACCAGAGCAGCCACAGAGCTACACACACCAACAGCCAACTCCTGATAGAGAAAGCTGCCCCAAACCAATAGCGCTGGTGGAGCTCTCTCTAAAGCACATGCAAAACTGCAGCAAAAACAAGCAGATGGGCTGGCATCACACTTCAGCATCAAGTACACAGAATTACTCTGTTAATCTTACACAATAGGATTACATATGCATCATCCTATTATCATTAAAGGGAACTGTATTTTAGTATGTGGTCCAAGGTTTTGCTGAGCATGCGCCACTGGTCTGGACACCCACCTTGGAGAACCATTGCTAAACCTGGACACAACACACCAAAGCACATCCCTGTCCTTCTCTCCTCCGCCTTCGACCATCTAGACCCAACACATCAACAGCCCCTCTTCTCCAGTGGGCAGGCTCTGCTCAGCCACAAGCCACTTTCTAAAGGAGCAGGAGTCAGAGGCTCCCACACAGCTACATGGAGCACTGGGGTTGAAGGGGAGGTGTGTTCCTGTTTTTAGTTTTAATTCCCTATTTCAGATGTGCCCAAAGGAGGAAAAAGAAAAGGCCCTTTTCCATTTCAGATACTAACATATTAAACAGCGTAACTGCTGATCATTTTGCTGGTTTTCAAATATTCAACTCCCCCACCAGCCTTCGCATATTACAAGCTAGGCCTAACCAGTCTAGACTTTCAGCCCAGTCTGCTGAAACCGTATTTAGTAACAGGGGATTGGGTTTGGCTGTTCAACAGGAAGACTTCTGAGTGCTTAAAAAGGGGCTAAAGATTTTGTCCTGGCACAAATGGAAGGTAACTCCAGTTCAGTGTTATCAAAGCATGATAAGAGAAGGAGTATCTCTGCACTAAAAGTGAACCTATGCTTGAGAGGTTGGCTTGGCCTTAGATTTCAGCTGTCCTGAAGACTACCATCCAAGGCCAAAATAATAGTAATCAGTCACTGCTGCATATCTGTACTTTGCACATGCACACAGAGCTACCCCGCGCTCCCACATCTCCCGAGAGAGGATGACTCCCATGTCTACACAAGATCCTGCTATCTCACCAGCCCACCCGAGGTCACACCCCAAGACACGTCTTTGTCCAGCGAGTAGAGGATTTCCACAGAGGAACAAGGAAGAAAAACAAAACTAAAAAAACCCCTTTGTTTAAAAAAAAAAGTTTTACAGGGGCAGACCTCCATGGCTGACCTGCTTTTTTGATCCTCTATTCTATACCTAAATCCCACCTAAGCAGAAGTCAAGCTGTCTCCAGCTTAGTTTCCTTCTTTCCCCATGAAAAGAGCAGCTGCCAAAGATGCCCAAGGCAATGTGCCACGCCCTTTCTTTTCCACTCACCTACCTCCAGCAGTACATTGCCACTTCTGCCAATGCTCCCCAGGCCCCATACCGCTCCATCTTGACATCCGTGCAAATTTTGGCTGCTCTCTGCCCTCTTTGGGGATGGAAATCCAGCAGCCCCCAGGTAGGCAGGCTGTTGGAGCTCCACCACCCCAGCCCAAGTGTTTCAGTTTGCAATGCTAAAGGTAGTACAACACTGGGAGGGAGAAGGTAATACAACACTGGAAGGAAGAAGTGTTCCCTGGCCAGAAAGGAAGAAAGGGTGGTGCATTTTCAGTATTAAAGATTCAGGTTTTAAGTGGAGGAGAGGAGGTTAGCATGTTTCCAGCAGAGGAGGAAGTGGAGAGCAACATCTGGCACTCTTGATGCCAGCAAGTTAAGGATTTGAAGAAGCAGCTATACAACGAGATCCTCCCAAACCTTCTTCACACATGAAAACAGGCATAAACCCAATCCTTATATTCGCACTCACCTCTAAAAATGCCCCCTACCAAGTTAGCTTTCCCATGCGCAAGAGAAAAGTGGGGGTCCCAGCATCACCACCTTCCCCAGTCACTGCAATGGCTCAGGCTGCCCAAGAGTCTTGCTTTGCATGATCAAAACCTTATGGTGTACACTAATTGTATGCCAAAGGGTAGCAGCATTCACACAATTATTGGACTAATCAGGCCAAAGCTGAAGCACAGAGCTCTATATTCTCTAGGAATATTCAATACGCGATATGGATCTTTTGGACTAGCTCATCATCCCAGGAGGCAGCTGCTGAAGGCTTGCAGCACTGTGATAAGGGGCAGGATGCCAGCAGGGAAGAGTGACAGAAAGGAAAAGTAGTGGCACCACCAACAAAAGCACTTCAGGCATGTTCAGCAGAGGTCAGCTGTGAAAGCAGCTGGCTAATTACTCTAACCTAGTACCACCAGCAATATCCCCAGAGGGTTTCTGGGGAAAACCCTAACCAAATTGAGCCCCAGCACACATCTTGTATTAATTTTATGCAACTCAGAATACTCACTCGATCTTAGACATGTATCTCTGGGGCATAACCAATACATATCAACATCTACAAGGGCTCCCATAAGAAGCAGAATGTTTTATTTTGCTTTAAAAGAGAAATACAGGATAGTTGTAAGGGCAATGGCAGAAAACCCTTCCTGTTTTCTTTACTGTCCTCCCAACTCTGCATGCAGCATGAGACAGACCCAGTGCAAACAGCAGTGCCTCTGAATGTATGTGGCCTCGTCACGCCCACAGAACCCATACTCTTGCTGTAGGCATGTGAAAGGGAAAAGAGGGGCAGGGAAAAGAAGAGAAAGAGTCATAGTCATCACCTTCATCTCCAGGTTCCTTCACCGTCCACAGTGGTTCCTGTCAAACCGTTCTAGGCAGAAGCAGATTGCCAGGTAAGATCTGTAGGAGATGCCACCACGAGGAGCATATCCATGCTCTGCACGCAATTCTTCATGCTACCATCTCCCTTTTAATCGAGTTCTTTAGCCTAGGGAAGAAATTAAGGGAAAGATGTTAGACAGCCACATGAGACTGATCAGAAACCACCAGACTGGGGACTACAACCACCAGCCAGGACCACACAGCAAGTCAGCAGTGACACAAACACCCAGAGGCTGCAGATGCTGCTGCACCCACACCACAGGCAAGGGTGTCCTGGGTAAGACCAATAACTGAGCCACCAACACCTTAAAACTCCTCAGTGTGCTCAAGCAACACCTCTGTGTGCTTGAGTAAAACAGCACACAGAGCTTTATTTTGAAGACAAAATCTGGTGAAGACCTGCTGGCTGCAGAACTCCCCCAGAGTCTAACGCCAGGAGGCAGGGTCAGGGAGAGCTGGTAATGCTGAGATCAGGGCAGAAGCGCTCACCCTCAACACTGGAATTCTGGGTCCCTAAGGAGGCCTCAGCAATGCAGCCTGTATAAACGCAAGTGCAAAGCCCCTCTTGCAGATCCCGCTCCCACTAGACCGTTAATAGCAAAACCCACCACCTACACTGATGCAACGGAGCAGTGATGTACTGCACTCACCCGATGACCCTTGCTGGAAACACAAAAGAGCCTTTACAGAACTTATTTTTCTAACCTCTCCCCTAATTCTAGAAGAAACTCAGTGTAACTGCAGCACATGCCCTAAAATCCTCTTAAATAAGATATTAATCACAAGACTGTTTAGCAAGTGAGAGCACACCGTCCCCTCGAAAAACACCACCTCCCATAATTATGAAGCCCTGGGCAAGTTTCCAGTGTATGTGCTTGGCCTGGCATATGTTTCACCCCCAAGTCGGGCAGCTCAGCTTTCTGCTCGCAGCAGGGAACCCAAGCACTCACAGCTTACGGAGAGGTCCTAACATGCTGATATCCCAAATTACTGCCAGCTTGAACCGTCCAAGGACCCTAACCCACTGCAGCACACCACAGCAGGGGAAGGAAAGCAGTGAGCAAAAGGTAAGCTTAGGCTTTACAAAGTTTGTGTGATGAGGAAAGGGAGGAAGATAGAAAAAAGGATAGAGGTAAAAAGCAAGAAAGGAGGAAGATAGAAAAAAGAAGAGGGGTACTGCTCAGTGCAAAGAGATGCCAGCATGCAATGTGTTGCTGAGGTCCCACCAGCACCAGCTGGTGCCAGTTCTTGACAGGTGAGAAATAATGAAACTAAAACAGCAGTTGAGGGTTAGGTCAAAGGGGAGAAAAACAAAGAGCTGGCTGCTAGACTAAAAAATATCATTCTTTGCTTCTCCTGGCTGGCAGTGTACCTCAGCATAGCTGCACCTTTGAGAGCCACCTCACCCAGCAAGGGGTCAGCCATTACAGCAAGCAATTAGAGCATGCCACCCTCAGGCAAGGAAATTTGGACAGGCAGACCACAGGACAGCTGTAATGCAGTACAGGAAGGCTGGATGAGTAATGGTGAGCCTGAGACCCAGTACATTTACAAGCCAGGCTAGTAAATCCCCAGCCAGCGAGCTCAGCAGAGCAGCAAGATCCCTTTGCTGCAGGCTGTGCTCACACCAGGCTTTGTGGCCTGCAGTAAGGGCACATTTAAGTTAGAGAAATGATGCAAACAGGAGAGAACAGGGATGCAGAGGAGCACAGGCAGTCAAGCAAGCCCTGCACACCGGTTGTCCAGCCATGCAGCATTTCTTCAGGGACATCACTTTTAAAAACATATGACAATCCACCTCTGGCTCCCCCCTCCCTGCCTGAGTCTGCCTTTATACGTGACTGAAAGTGAACCCAGAAATGCCATCAGAGGCGTGCAGCTTCTGCTGTGGCAGCGCCTGGGGCAGCCGCAGAGCTGGGAGAAGCAGCACAATGGCCAGCCTGCGACTGAGGGAGCTGCTCAGCTGTCTGCCCACTCCCTCCTACTAACAGGGAACGATGCTCAGAAATATTCACCGGCATCTCTGGGAGGTAAGAGGATTGAGGGGACATGCACCCCTCGCCACAGCAGGACAGCGAGATTGCCTGCTCAGGAGCACCTCTGGCAGCCCGGCTCCTTCCAGACATGCACAGAGCCCGTGCTGGGAGCCACCAGCTGCAGGATGAGCAGTGTCCCTCAGCAGAGCTCAAATCCTCAGCACTTGTCCTACAAGCTATGAGCACAAGAGTGATCAGGCCGCCCCCTTGTCTTCTGGTCAAGCCTGAGTTTGACAAATTCATCAACACAGCATTTCTACAGGGCAAGCATATGCACCACCAGGAATACTAGCAGAGAGTTACTCTAAGAGAAGATACCTTGGAAGATGCCAAGGATAAGTAAGGACCCAAAATTACCCCCTCACACACAACAATGTTGTAAAAATTACCATTAATTTATCATTAATTCTTCTTCCCTCCTCAGACAGAGGATCTGTATGGAAAGATACTGGAGGATGCTGAAGGTCTAGTACCAGCCCAGGTGAGTTTATCTGCCTGAAGGGAATTAATTAATACCCTAGTAACATCCAGGCTCCAGTGTGACAGGTATGTGCACTAACAGTCAGTAATCACAGACAGTGGGACCAGGAGGCGAGAGGAGGCAGCAAGCCTCCACTGTTGTTCAGCATCCCTCCCACTGCATTGCTACCATCCACTGATCACTCAAGTGGCAGAAGTCTGCGTGGTGGACTGAGGAGCCCAGCCCCTGGCAGAACAGCCTTCTCTCCCCACACATCACAAAACACCAAAAAAACAGACATTCTAATCCTGCACCTGATTTTGTCACAGCATACTTCCTTCATGTAGCACAAGCGCTCTCTGAATGACAGCACTGAAGCAAGGTTCTGCTTGTTTTTTTTTTCCACTGTTAAAAAAAAAGGTGTCATAAATAAGGCACAAAGGCCAGATAAAGTGCCATGAGAGAGGCAAATCAAAGCTGCCAGAGAAGTGATTCCTGCCTTGCTTCTGTTAGAGCTGCTACAAAACCAAACAAACATCTTAAACTTTTTACATCCTTTATGGCCAGACCCTTGCACAAGGTCAGACCCATGATCAAGTCTGCACAAGGGCTGAGTTCTCAGCACCAGAATTGCATTTCACAGACGTCAGAAATTATTAAGAGGAGTGAAGTCCTGGCAAACTCCCAGAAGAGCACCCAAAATTGTCTGGGTACCCTGTGCATGCCTCAGGTCCCCATCTTTACAGAGAGTCTTTCCAACAAACGCATTGCAAACTGCAGATGCTCAGACTTTTATGAGGAGCACCACAGAGAAGCATACTGGAGAACTTAGGTTTCTGTCTTTGGGGCAGGGTTTAAGTGCGTAATGAGTAAAGTACAGTCTCAAGCAGCAAAAAAAAAAAAAACAACCACAAATACACATTTGTTGTGCAAAATGAGCAAGGCAGCAACATGCTAAGAAGAAGCTGTGAAACCATGCAATCAGAAGCTATAGCACACACACAAGTCAAATCTGGGCTGTATAAGTAACTTAAATGCTATCCTGCTTTCTGAGAGCCTGGCTTTGCAATCCTTTCCTCCTGCTATTGAGGCCCAGGTTGACAGCTTAACAATTCCACAAGGACACAATAATACTTGATAAACCTGCCATTTCTACAATGTAAACTGTTGCATTTATATATAAATTTTTGGCATGGCTGATGCTACTAGAATACACCTCTGCTACAAAATGGAACCTTGTTATAAATAAATTATAATTAAAAAATTAAATCAAAGGCATGAACATAGTCTGAACTATAGGAATTCCATGAGTTGTATTCATTTTGATGGGACATAGCTTTGCTTGGTTTTGATGCCTTCAGCCTAACAAGCTACTGTTGACCCTGACTCAGTTCAATTGCTTCACAATACTGCAGGAAAAAGACTTCAGACATCAACCACTGCTGAAGCTAGAGGAGGAGAAGGCAGCAGTTTCCAGGGGAAATACAAAAGTCCCTCCACTTTCATTGAAGACACATTTCCCCTCTATTAAAGCAGCTTCTAGGACAAGCCTAGGGCTACTGCACACTGCTGCAATTAATTCCAAGTACACACATAATTTGTCCAGTTTATGCTTAGGCGGTCCAAGCTCACTTCAGAGCAACAGGTCTTTGCAAACACTGGACAAATTCAACAGCACTGCAGAAGACACAGAAGCCCAAACACCATCCCTTCTGCAGAAGAGCGGCTCAGCGGCCAAGAAAGCAGAAAGCAGTGAAGGCACTAAGGTGGTACCTTTGGCAGGGATCTGGGGATGATGCAATCACCGCTGCCAGACCTCAACCTCTTCTACCCAGAAACAGGGTTACAGCCCTCAAAGGGCAGGAACTGAAAATCCAGTTACTGATTGCTATCTTGGCCATACGCCTGGGGAAACGCATGCCCAAGTTGTGACATTATCAGGATATGCTAGCGAAGAAATCCCCTGCTATCACACCACCTTCCCATCAACAGAGCTAGAAACTCGTCTATTGAAAGGCAAGTTCAAGCAGGACTTTGTTTCCCACACTTCACCAGGGGACAGTGCAGTAACAGAAACACAGCCAACTTACACAACAGTCATGGTTCAAGCAGGAGCTACATCATGGCCATGAAGAAAGATTACCTGTGCAAGTTATGGCTAATCCAATCTCTTCCACCCAGCAGCAGCCTCACACAGGCAATACCCCAGCAGGATCCTTTTTTCACACCTACCAGCTTCGCAGAAGTTTCTCACCACTTTCCCCAGACAAGGTACTGCAAGCACGAACATTTCCATTTCAAACCCATCTTGCTCAAGATAAACTCAACTTCCTTGATCCTCCTACCTAAACTGGAGCTGAAGAACTGCTCTTTTTCCAGTGAGCAATATCAAAGTAGCTTCTCCCCAGGCTTTTTTTAAGGCAGTAGTTTTTGTAACTCATCTGCTCTGAACCATCTTCTTTTTGACACAAACACACAGCTAATAGTGTCTTGGTAACCACTATAAAAATTTTCGTTAGAACTACTGATAACACCAACAGCTAAATTCAGTTTGGGGAAAAATAATAAGTGTAACTAGAGGAAAGAGAGGCAGAACATATCTGGACATTTGGAGGGGTTTTTGGTTTTTTGTTTGGTTTCAATTCCAGAGTTTGTTTTCATGAAACCTAAGAAAAAGAAAGCAAAGGATGTGGTGGGGCTCAAAGATGCTCAAGGAGATGGTTGCTTAGGAATCTGGCAGGTGCTGAGAGAGGCTAGAAGGAGCAATACCGGAAGGAGGAGAAGGTTTCTTGGAGCATATGGTTAGCCAGGCATTTGGCCAAGGGAAAAGGTGTGCAGATTCGATATTCTGGACATGCCTGCAACATGCTCTTTAGGCTGCCCATCTAAGAAATGCTTTAAAACAATTGCAAGATTCCAACACACAGCATTAAAACATGCAATAGTCTGTGGGGTAATCTCAGATGGGGAGAAGCAGGACATGATTACCTTCTTGCCCAGCCTGAGTGTTTTCACTTCAGAAAAGCAGCCAGCGATGTAAAAGGCTAGCCACAAAAACCACACCACCAGCACAGCCTGTGGTTACCGAAATCCTGGCAGGTGAGCTTAGGGCAGAAATGGTGGGCCACGTTCTCCAAAAGTCATTGTCACCATCCCGCAGCCCCTGGGCATCAGCTGGCCGAGAACAGCACATGTTGGGGCTGCACACTCAGGGGATGCAGGGGGCTGGCAACACACTTGCAGCTGCTCCCTCCACTTACTGGGAGCCCTGTGTAGCATTTAATCACACCCCAGGTTTGTCTTCTTCCAGATTAGGGAGTTACAGCAACCACACGGGTGGAAGCTGGGAAGAAAGACCTGAGACCTCCTGACAGCAGCAATTGGTTTTATCAGCTCAGCTGCTGATCAGACCACTGCCAAGGCACTGAGAAGGCTGAGCGCTGCTCAATAAGGGCTCTAACAGATGGGCGGTCCAAGACTCAGCTTAAAACCCTGCCGACAATGGAGCTGAGCTGTGAGCAGAAGCGGCTGTGATAGAGCCACCCATTTCCTGGCCCTGCTCCTGCAACCTCAGAGGCAGCTACCCCACTACCGCACCGACCTCCTTCGGTGCACGCATGGCAGGACATGATGTTCACGCCTGAGAACACTTCACAGATGTGAAATGCTGACACCAGCAAGATGATGTTTAGGCACAAAATGAAGCATTTGAAATATTACCTGCAGGGTTTTACTTGCTGTCCTCAGCCAGCATAAAATCTCAGCTTGGAGGCTGCAAAGGAATAGTGGGGTGAAAAAGGCATTTCTGTAATACCTCAAAAAAAGTCAGGCTCCCAGACTGTTGTTTGCATGGAGACAGATGGCAAAAATCAAGCCAAATTAAAGGCAGGCATGAATTTTAAAAGTATGAGTTAACATGCATTAATGACCTTGGTACACCCTCACATCTGTAGCTACGGTAAGCTTAAATTTCCTTTATTTCCATTCACCTCCAGCATGAACTAAATGAAATTTAATTAAGAGTGTTCATGCTGAAACATAACACTATTTCTGTCATCAAATTTTACAATTAATCCTTAATTAACCTTCCTGAATTTTTCTCCTTACATTGCAAGTATATGATCATGTATCCATCTAATTAAACAATCCATTAATATCTAATAAAATATTTATCCAATTGCACTCCCATAGTAACTAGGAAAACTTCGCAACCTTAGAACATGTAGTTCATTGAAATGCATCGGTGTTGTCCATCTGAAAGAGATGGGTGTTTTGCAAAGTGATTTGCAAAGTGGTAAGAGGTTTCCAAAATTGAGAGCAGAAAGGCAGAAGGGAGCTACGCCACACTTGAAAATTAACTTGATTTTTACCCCAGGTGCAGACTTGAAGGAGTTCCCCTTGATTTTTAAAAATGCACTTCTAACCACATTTGAAATTGCTGAGCTGCATCCACAGGACCTCAAATATTCCCAGTCCACACCCATACTACATTATAAAAGAAAACAGAAGACAGCAAGTAGTACTGCTTTGAAAAACCAGCAGATAAATCTGAATAAAAGGAGATTCCTTCTGTGCAGCTCTCCCATCTCTCTGCACTTTCCAGATGCCTGATACAACGCGTGCAGCCTTGCTGCCGGCTCAGCACAGTCAGCATGGCAGCAGTCCATGTGCACAACGCATGGGGCCACTGTTCAACGCCAAGTCTCCATCACCTTTTCAGACTCCTCAATCCATAGATGAACTACTCATTTTGCCAGATACAAGACAGCTGTTCTTTAAACACACATTAAATTAAGTTTGAAGAGCCTGAAAATGCCAATGATCTCTCAAGTTCCCACTTTGTATCATGAGCAGAAAGCCTGACTAACCCATCAGGCAAGTCATTCTTGAAGTGTCCTTCCAGCATTGCTCTTCCTGCTTTGCCAGCTGGGAACTGTCAAGTATCTCAAAATACCCTTTCATGTTACAGGCACAAGCAATATTTATTTCTATCGATCCCATTTTTGTCTTCAGGAATCCCCCTGCCTCCAACACTAAAACACATCCTTGGGACTATTTCCTTCAGCTCTGTTCCCGATTCATTCAACCTGAATCCCATCTCTGTTCCTCTAAAACCTGCCCCTGCAGCATTTGTTGGAGGTAACTCAGAGCATGTCACTTACTGGAGCAGAGGTTCCCTCTACGATGTGTTTCGTTCAGAGAGGTGCAAGGCAGCTTCCTAAAAGCAGAGTTACAGACTCCATAAAATATATGCCATCAAGCTCTGGAAGGAATTTGTTAAGGCACAACTGGTCACTGCCCTGGTTTCAGCAGGGATAGAGTTAATTTCCTTCTTAGTAGCTGGTACAGTGTTGTGTTTTGGATTTAGGACGAGAACAATGTTGATAACACACCGATGTTTTAGTTGTTGCTGAGCAGTGCTTACACTAGTCAAGGACTTTTCA
>NW_008794625.1:5394-13892 GCF_000699145.1 Aptenodytes forsteri | reverse complement strand
CATGTGACGTCATGCTCAGTACATAAACTGGGGAAAGCTGGCCGGGGGGGCCGCTGCTCAGGGACTGGCTGGGCATCAGTCAGCAGGTGGTGAGCAATTGCACTGTGCATCACTTGCTTTGTGTATTATTATTATTACATTATTATTATTATTGTTATTATTATTTCACTTATTAAACTGTTTTTATCTCAACCCACGAGTTTTTCTCACTTCTACTCTTCCAATTCTCTCCCCATCCCACCGGGGCAGGGGAGGAGTGAGCAAGCAGCTGTGTGGTACTCAGTTGCCAACTGAGGTTAAACCACAACAGTCACTCTTTTATGATCTTCCCAGGAAAGCTCCACTCTTTCATTGACATAAGCATCTGTGACAAGTGAATTTCAAGATTGCAAGAACAGCTGTTAATAGGAAACAAACTTCAAATTCACAGACACAATTATCTGGATGAGAGCAAAAACCATCCAGCACCTTCCACACTCATAAAACATATACAGTATTTCAGACTCGCCTGTGAAAAATCAGCACACAGGAGCCAGAACACCACGTTTCCACCCCTGCTCCATTTCTGCTAATGGACCTCACTTACAAAGTGCTCAACTCTCCGACAATTCTTTATACTGAATCTCTGCTGGGGACATTAGAGCTGGGTGGAGTATTAATATAAATTTATATAAAAATGTAAACAAAAAAATACAGTTTGATCCCAACAATTATAATCTTGTACATCCAAATCTCCAATTTCCTTAAGACCCCTTGCAAGCACAAAGGATGGCAGGATTACAGTCGGGTCATAGGGACAATCAAGAAACACAGTGATTATCCACCCCTGGACCAAAGTAAAATCTTTAAGTTACACAGAACAATACCTTAGGGGAAGGAGAAAAAAAAACAAAAACCAACCATATAAAGAAACATATCATCCCAACTTAGCTAACAAAGGATCACGCTAAAATTTTCAGTCTTGCTAGGCAATGCAACTCATAGCATAAGGTATCTTCTCTGAGCAGAGAAGATTACTTACTTATTTAAAATACAAACTAACTGCTTTCAAGATGCTCTATGCCTGAGCTGCTCTGTTCACAAGGCACAGGGAGCTCTACTCTACCCCTCTGCTCACAGTGTTTCCTGAGGATTCTGTCTTACAAACAAATTTAGAAAAAACAAAAAAACCTCATTACTCTGGTATTGAGAGTTAAATGTCATTTCAAGACAAAAAGCAGCTCCTTGAGATTAGTCATCCGCAGGGGGAAACCATGACCATGGATCTCTTTTAGTCCCTGGGAGACCCATTTTAGAAAGTAGCCATCACTGCTGCAAGATTGCTGTGACAATTTCTATTATCATCCCATCCCACTGAGTATCAACACACTCTCCCCACAGACAGGGGACTCCACTGGCACACACAGGGTATTTGCAGAAAATCCAGCGAACATAGTCAGGCTGATTTTAATCCCTTTGATTTTCTAATCAGCAAATGCTGTATTACAAAGATACAAAGGGGAAATCATAATGCATATTGAAAAAATTAATCACTACTGTCAACAACTTCTGTTTTTCTGCAAAATTTTACAGTTGAAAAGCAAACTGCTTCATCCATCATAAGCAGGAATGGATGCAATATTTATGATGGGAGCATTAGCTTGTTTCCAGCTTCTCTCACCTCCAGGAATCCCAGGCACAAGCCCGGGCTCTGTGACAAACACACTTGCCAGTACCACGGGAGCTGGTGAACAAAGATCAGTATGCAACGTACAGACAGATTGGCACCCTGTGCTGAATGCATTTAGGTTCTCTGCTTCCTCCAGCAGCACAGAGGTACGTACCAGCAAGCAGCTTCACTCAGTTTTCAGTAGCTGCCAGTTCCCAGAGGAAACACATCAGGAGCACACAGAAATGTTAGCACCGTCTGGCAAAGAGCTCCCTTCTTCTGCCTGTACAGACACACCGTTCCCAGGCAAAGGCATCTGGGGCACAGGAGTAAATGTGAAAAAGCAGAGGCCTCCCTGCCCTTCAGCATCCTGTTGGTAAAAGGGAGGATATTCTGTGCAATGTTTCTATTTTAAACAAAGATCTCAAACAGACCTTTTTTGAGCTATGAGGATGTAAGAATAAGCAAGATGCTGTGTTGCAGCTTTCTGTGCAACCTTTGTTTGAGAACAGAGGTTGTGGTAACTGGTGAGCAACAGATCATGAGCAAATATTTAAGATCATCTGACAGCTTGCTGGCAGAGTTGTAAGTTCAGAGACACCCCAAGCCAAGCACATAAGGCAGAAACTCAGCAGGCAGCTTCCAAACACTGCTGAGGGACCAGCAAACCCGAGCTAAGCAAAGGCACCACTTGGGACCTGCTGAGACAAAAAACTAGAGGACAGACCTCCCATGTTGCGCAGAGGCACTTGATCATGCAGCCCTGATACTTCTTTTACAGATGAGCTCCTAGTAGCTCATGGGACCAAATTAGATTTCATACCCAAGATCTGCAGGTGAACGTGCTGCCATACACACACTCCACTTGAAAGGACCTTTACCAACCTTGGCACCAGTGAACACACCACGAAGCACATGTGCAGTCTACTGGTACATGTTGGGAAGCACACACACGCTCATACATGCACTTCTCATTGCTTCCCAGTGTCCTTCAAACTAAGGGATCTATCTTGCAGAACTGAAATCTTAACAACTGGTAGGAATGGGCTTAAGTGCTGCCTTAAAACATAACTCACTGCTTCACAGAACCAATTCTGGACCTGCCTTTTTATCATTGTTCACCTCGTTACTCCAGGAATCAGAAGGAAAACTCACCTGTGAGTGGAACAAGCAGACATGCATTTGCATCAGTACCATCAGCAAACCACAGGGAGGGATTTTATGGAGGAAGCTTGGGGTTCACATCTCACTAAAGGCTGAACTGCAGTGCACATTTCAGAAAGGCAACAAACCTTGACTTTTACCTATAATCAAGTGGCTCAAATATGTAAGTTTTTCCAAGGTTTTTAATCACACAAGTGATTAGAACATCTGATAACAATGATTCCTGCTGGCTAGACATCTAAGAGCACTTTATACTGAAAGCATCTCATTTCATCTTCTAGGTTTTTTAATCAGCACAATTATCATTAAAAGAATATTCAAAGGAACCACTTATATTTCACACTTCATAGACAAGTTACCAGTCAAGCAGCACAGACTTCAAGCGCAGATGAAGTCACCATGAATTTTAGTCAATCTCTACATAAACTCATTGAAAATGTTCTCCAAACACAAAGATCTCCAGCAGTTGGGCCACCTTACACTTAGAAACAAATCCCGTCCTCAGCACAGCAGTTACAGCAAAAGCTATAATATGTAGGTCAGCAATCTAAGAAGGGCTATGGTTAAAACAAAGTATCAGATTGATTCATAATGCTCTTTGATTGCTAATCCTGTGCAGAACTGTGATTTACATCACTCTAGCAAAATCCGAGGGCTATGGAAAAGGTCCGGGCATTTCGTAAAAGATCATCAAAACAATTCTGTAAGATCTTTTATCATGATCTTTCTGAATGTCGAGTTGAGAACAGGAAAATGACATTTTCACCCGAGGGCTGCGCGCGCCGCTTAGCCTCTCCTGTGGAAAAGGAGGAGGACTATGACTCTGCTGCATCATTTCTGCCCTTTCAAAAGCTGGCAATGCAACAGATCAATCAGGTCAGGAGAAACACAGGAGGTGGAAGAACTTGAGTTCAAACATCTCCTCCATGCCAGCCAACCTGAGAGCAAAGGGCAGGACAACCTGACATGGATTTTGGCCAGCACCCATTATCATCCTCCGCTTCCTCCAGCCTAGAGCAACACAGAAGCAGAGAGAGACACGTGCTTTCCAAGTGCCTGTGGTTAAGGCGCCTGCATGGGCGGTATCACGCATGCACTACCTTCAGCAAAGGGCTGCCCTTCAGCGGGCCATCTATTCTCTGACAGAGGCAGGCAGGGAAATAAGCCTCTGAATATACAGTAATCTGCTTCTGCAGCCGAGTTCCTCTTGCACCACAGTCTCAAGGACAGAGTTAAAGATACAAAACATTACCAGCTGCAGCCGCTTTGCCATTCATTAGACCACCCTCAGCCATCTCACACTGGCACCTCTAATTCCTCCCATGCATTTCTAGCTCCTGCAATAGAGGAGTCCACCAGCAACCGCTTTAAATTAAGATTTGAGTACTTGCCTATTTTGTCCCTAGAAAACTAGGTCTAGTGAACAACAATGCACCTCCATTTCCATGGTTTCATTTTAATCAAGTTACAGAGTATTTGCAAACAAACAGTAGCCACCAAGCAAGCAGCCTGATTATCAAAGCTTCATCAACAAATATCTGTTTGTGCAGGAATTAGGTAAAGATGATCATGTATTCCACCTGTTTTCTGAAATTTAACCTCACATTTGCTGTCAACAAGAGACACACACACCCAGCTGAGCACTGCAGCACCATTGATAATGTGGCAGCTCACTGCACAGGTTGTCTATCTCCTAAGGATGGTTTTCAGGCCAGCCACCGCTTTTGCCAGAGGTCCTCCTTAGGCAGATGACCACACAATACACCCACAAAGCCCACACTAAGTCACCACTGCTGCGTATGAACACAGCCCAAAACAGAGCTCCTTCCACAGTATTTTGCTTACCTAAGGGAAGCTACCATAAAATGAAGGAAAGAAAGCCAGTGGACAGATTTATCTGGACCCAAGCTGGAGCCCTGTAAGGCTGTCCTGTCCCCAGCACCCACAGCGACTGTGCTGAAGCTCCCCGAGCACTCACACCTCGGCACCATGGAGCTGCTTGTCTCTGCAGCACGATCACCTCCAGCAGCAAACCGATTTATTAGCTAAACCAGAAGAAAACAGATGATTTGTCTAGACTCAGCACTTGCATCATCTCGAAAGCAGTGGCTTATGCAGAGGCAAGGAGATCGGCTGCCCAGAGCAGAGGGGACCTGGAGAAAGACTGCCTGCCCTCAGAGGTCCCCGTGTCTGCTGACTCCAGCCCCCCAAGCCCTCACCCTCCAACAGCAAAAGCTGCAGCTAATAGGAAAAGTTTGCCTCATTAGACACTCTTGGCTTCTGTCCCAGAGGCCTTCTGGGGAAGATTTTTCCTGGGAATGTTCTTCCTCCCGGGGAACATTCAGCATCACTCATGTCTATATGAACTCCTCAGTTACTCAAACCTTCACCTAAACATTCTCTGACACTGTGACCCAGGCAAAAGGGCACGGTTGTGAAGTGCAAGGGATGTGTGCTCATTACCTTATCTTGTCCTGGACCCTAGCCTCCGAGACACACATGACCAAGGCCAATAACCACGTTTTGCAGCAAAAGCTGAGGCCAGAAAGCCACCCCTTTCCCCCTCAGTAACACACTTCAGGTAAGCCTGCCCCACATTGCTGGGGTCTCCTTCCACTAACTCCCCTCCAAGAGCAGGAGAATCACACAGGCATGCATCACAGTGTTCCCACGTATTTAAGGTTATCCCAGCTCTGGAAAACTATTCCACAACCCTTCGTGTAAGAAGGGTTATAAAATCCCGTTAGGTTAGCTACCAACCTTTTAGGCAAGCACAGTCTGGTGCGTGTGCCACTAAGGAAGGAGTCACACACTGCAAGTTATATTCATTCCTCACACATTAATAGGCAGCTCTGGTTTCTCACTCCCTCACAGCCAAGAAAATCTGCTACATCCAGCTGCCCTGCGATGGCACCTTTTCCCTCTCAGGTATTTTTGATTTGACACTGTCAGTGATTAGATCCAGTTGCAGCAAGCAGCTATAGAAACAGCATCAAGCAGCAGCAGTTTGCATTCCTCTACCTTCCTGGGTCCCCTTCCACCACCCTGGTTCACAGGGGGGCTTATAAATACAGCAAACAAGATTTGCCTTGAAAGAAAACACTAATGCATGGCAACACAGAAAACACATTAAATATTATTTTTCCCCTCTGCAGCCTGACCTGCTGTGAACTACTAAAAACAAATTTAGCTACTTCTAAAATTACTTACAGCGTATATCCCTTGCTACAACTCGTAGGTTTGTGCAGACTGACCCACACCAGCAAAGATAGTTAAATTCAGATGAGAATAAGCACAAATACGAAGAGAGGAAGGGACTGGAGGCACAAGGTACATTTTTCATTGGCATTATCTGTCTCATCCCCCAACCTGACCTCCCTCGGTGCTGGCACTGGGGCAAGCTCCACGGGCAGGATTGACTGGGTTTTCTGCTGGCAAAGCCCTGCCGAGCAGTGCCAGAACCGGGGCCAGGGCTCCGCTGCTTCCCACCGCTGCCCAGAGAGAGGAGCCCAGGCAGCGGCCAGGGCAGGTGGGATGTCTGGACAAGGCAGGGGGGACAAGCAGCCTGGGCAGCTATGGCCATGAACAACTACCACTTAGAAGTTTATATTTATGGGATTATAAGAATAAAAAAAATAATTATTATAAGAGGAATTCATAAAGTTACACCACAGCGGAGCTGGCACTTGTCAATCAAGGGAGCGCTCCACACTGCTTACTCGAGACCGCTCATGGGTCTCCCCCCTGGCCGGAGCCACCCCCCAGCCCACCCATGCCAAGACCCCCGAGGGCCACGGGGCTGGGGGCAGCGCAGCCCTTCCCACCCTCCCGTGGCACCTGCACCACCACACCAGCCCTGGCCCTGCCACCGCCCACTCATATCAACAGACATAAGTGGAAATGTCAACAGAGGGAAGCGGAAATGTCGACGGAGAGAAGCGGAAATGCCCGTCGCTTTTTTAATATTCCTTCTATGGCTATTTGAATTCCCTTCACTGTCTTATTTAAAATATTTCTTGTCTTTCCTCAGTGCCCTCGCTTTTTAAATTTTCTTTCTACATTTCTGTTTTAGTTTGCTGTCCCTATGTTTTAATTTTTCTCTTTATTTCCCTGATCCCCCTTGCTTTTCTAATTTTCTTTCTATGCCTACTTTTATGCTGTTGACTGTCTTTATTTTTTAATTATTTCTTGTCTTTCCTTAGTGCCGTCAGTTTTTAAATTTTCTATGTCTGCATTTTATTTTCCTTTAGCTTTTAAAATTTTGCACTTTTATCTTGTTCTCTGTCATTAGTTTTTAATTATTTTTGTTTTTCCTTAGTGCCATCGCTTTTTAAAATTTTCTTTCTATGTCTCCATTTTAGTTCACCATTGCTATTTTTAATTTTTTTCCTTATTTCCTTAATCCTATTTGCTTCTAAAATTTTCTACTTTTATTCCATTTGCTGTCTTTATTTTTTAATTATTTCTTGTCTTTCCTTAGTGCCCTCGCTTTTTGAATTTTATTTCTACATCTGTTTTAGTTCACTGTTCCTATTTTTAATTTTTCCATTTATTTCCCTAATCCCCATTGCTTTTTATATTTTCTACTTTTATCCCATTCACTGTCTTTAATTTGCTCTCTTTTCTTTTAATTATTTCTCGTCTTTCCCTAGTGCCGTCACTAAATTTTCTTTCTACAGTTTTAGTTCACTGTCCCTATTTTTTAATTTTTCCCTTTATTTCCCAATTGCCTGACGCTTTTTAAATATTCTTTCTACGTCTACTTTTTTCCCATTCCCTGTCTTTTTAAAATTATTTCTTCTTTTCTTAGTGCCCTCGCTTTTTAGATTTTCTTTGTGTCTGTTTTAGTTCGCCGTTGCTATTTTTTTTCCTTATTTCCTTAATCTTTCTTTCTACCTTTATCCTGTTCACTGTTTTTATTTCTTCATTATTTCTTGTCTTTCCTCAGTGCTCTCACTTTTAAAATTCTCTTTCTATGTCTGCGTTTTCATTTGCTGCCAATATTGTTTAATTGTTTCCTCTCTTAATCCCTTGGCCTTTAAAATGTTGCTTCTATGTCTACTTTTATCGAGTTTGCTGCCTCTATTTTTAGTTCTTTCCTGTCTGTCCTGTACTTCATCCCTTTTTATATTTTCCTTCTACGCCTACTTTTGTCAAGCTCCCTATCCCTATCTTTTTATTTGTTTCCTGCCTGTCATGTAGCCCATCACTTTAAAAATTTACTTTGTATGTCTCTGTTTATTGAGTTTGTTGACCCCATTCTTTAATTTTTTTTTTACTTCTCCTAGTCCTTATTGCTTTTAAAATGTTCTATGTCTACTTTTATCCCATTTGATGTCTTCAGTTTTTAATTATTTCTTGTCCTTCCTTAGTACCGCCCTTTTAAAAATTTTCTTTCTACATCTCCATTCTAGTTTGCTGTCCCTATTTTTGAAGCTTTTCATCCCTTAATCCCTTGGCTTTTAAAATTTTGTTTCTACCTCTACTTTTATCTACTTTGGTGTCCCTATTTTAAATTTTTTCCTGTCTGTCCTGTACCTCATTGCTTTTAAACTTTTCTTTCTGTGACCACTTTTATCAAAGTGGTCCTATCCTTATTTTTTAATTCTTTCCTGTCATTTAACATGTTGCTTTTAAATTTTCTATGTCTGCTTTTATCCAGTTCACTGACTTTATTTTTTATTTC
>NW_008794625.1:2066-3279 GCF_000699145.1 Aptenodytes forsteri | reverse complement strand
TACCTTATTCACTGCCATCTAGGATGTCTCCATTCAGTCGCTCATCCCCTGAGGACATCTGTACATTGTTGGGGGGACACTTTCTTGAGTTTTGTGTTGTGTCCCAGAGCCTTCCTCTGTCTCTCTTTCACTCTCAGCACCCTTCTCCCATCATCATGCCTCCCGAGGCCGTCCTCCTGCCCCACAGCCTTCTTTTGGCTCTGTGGTGCACTCTGCACCCTTCTTGCTCCTTGAAAACCTTTCCTCATGCCATCTTTCATCTCCAGACGCTCATGTTGTCCTCTATGCTAGCTAGGATACCTCTGTTCAGTCCCCAGTCCCCTGAGGACATCTGTAGTCTGTTCAAATCCCCTCTGGACTTTTTCATCGTGTCCTCGAGCCTTCTTTTCCCTGTCCCTCTCAGAACCCCTCTGCTACTGTCACGATGCCTCCTGAGGTCTTAGATGTTCCCCACAGCACACTTTTAGCTCCGTAAGCCCCCTTTGGACTCGTTTTGTTGCAACCACACCTCTCCTAAGATCTCCATTCCCAAAAAAGAGCATGCTTTCTTCTCTGTGCCATCTAGGATGCCTTCCGAGACCTTCCTCGTGGTCCATATCCATCTTGTAGCAGTTTACAATCCTATGCTATATAGGATTCCTGATTCAGTCCCCAGCCACCCGAGACCATCTCTACTCTGCTCCGATGATCACCTGAGATCCTCCTTGTCATCCCCAAGCCTTCTTTTGTCTGTCAGCCCCCCTCAACACCTCTCTCCTCACAGTCACAATGCCTCCTGAGACCCTCTTTGTTCTCCACAGCACCTTGTAGCACTTCATCTCCCTTTCCATCTTTCTTGTTCCGTCAGAGCCTGCCGTCTTTTTTTGCTACGCAGCGCTCCTTTATCTTTCTCTCTGCCATTGAGGGTGTCTCCATTCGGTTCCTCTCACTCGGTCATCTGTAGTTTGCCTGGATGCCCTCCTGAGACTCCAAGGCCCTCACTGTGTCCCCAAGCCTTCTTTTCTTGCCCTGCCCCCTCCAAATTCTTCTACTCTCTATAACAATGTCATCTGAGTTATTTCTTGTACTCCACAGCACTCTTGTAGCTCCCTTTCGGGGTTGTTTTTTTTGTGCGCTTCAGAGCACATTTGCTAAATGGCACATCCTTTGCCATTTAGGATGCCTCCATTCAGCCCCCAGCCCCCTGACAACATCTGTACTTTGTTGAAATCCC
>NW_008794625.1:0-979 GCF_000699145.1 Aptenodytes forsteri | reverse complement strand
CCCTCCCCTTTCCCAGGGGGTTGTGGGAAGGGTGGTGGGTGGGTCCCGGGGTATATGAGCCACAGCCTCTGGTCAGGGAGCTCATTCTGCTCCTGGGCTTCTCTGGTGTCAGTGCTTTGCTGTTCCTTCAGTTAATTGCAGCATTTGAGCTGGCTAAAATATGGGGCAGATGTGTTTTGACTTTTAGAGAGGTAGAAGCATCTGAGGTAAGAGCTTCAGGACCAGCCAAGGTTAAGCAGCATATATAGCGGAAAGTACACTTGTATGCAGCTTTCTTCTTATTGGGTCAATAATTTTATATTGAGCATTCAGGGGTAGCAAGATGGTTTAATAGTATTTATTATTCTAGGTACATTACCTTTTCCTGGAATTCCTGACTTTATTGAAGATGGAATCTTGTCTTTTTATTAGTTTTGCTGTATGCTATTTAAACTGCTGGTATTATTCATCTTAATAGGACTGATGGTGAGATTATTTAGCAGGGCTTAGGGTGAGCATCTTGTATGCATCTGTATATGGAGTTTTAGTGTTACTTGAGAAAGCAGGGGGGAGCTAAGCCATAGTGTCTTTCAGGGTATGAGATGGCTCATCGCCTTTTCCGATTGCCCACAGAGTACCACGTTGTCCCTAGAACCTTTGCTGCTTGCAGCACGTCCCTCATAGATTATAAGCATCAGGACTTCATTTATCTTGTGGGCCTGTAGCAGAGCCCAGAGTCTGTGGGAAGACAGAAAATAGGAGATGCCCGCAGAATGTAGGGTACAGCTCAGAAGAGCAGCTCCTGAGGAGCGGCCGGTGGAGGGCGTTCAGGGGCTGCAAATACAGGGAAGGAGCTGTCAGAAAGGAGTGGGGCTTTTGCCCTGGCAGTTCAGGAGAGGAGAAGGGGTTTCAAAAGTTTTGGGACTGGGGGATGGTTGGGAAGGGGAAGAGGATTCGTCAGCCTTTCTCAGATTGATTTTTGCAGTTAGATTTGAGTGCC
>NW_008794624.1:1711861-1729706 GCF_000699145.1 Aptenodytes forsteri | reverse complement strand
CCCCAGCCTGTTTAATGTCATGTTTCTTGAAACCTAACCTTCCATTTCCCTGTTATATCCGACCTGATGGCCCTGACTTCTACCTTTGAAAATGTTCAGGATTGCACATTTTAACCCATCATTGAATGTTTTCTCACTTGATTTTTTTTCTTAAGTTTATTTCTCAAGTCAGTTAAAGATTTTACATTCCTCTGAACTTACTTTTTCTTTCTGAAGTGTGTCATCTCAATGTAGGCAAAATCTCCAGGTGTGTGTCAGATAGAAGTAAATTCTTGGTTCATAAAGTAAATTTAAGTAAAATTATAAAATAATCTAATATATTTGCCTCCTGCCCATGCATATTACCAGTTCATTCACTTTAGTGTGGCGTTCAGCACATCTCCCCAGTCTGGATAAGGGTTTATTTCATTGTAAATCATTGCATTAGCAATTCTTCATGTCTTGTTCTTAATTTGGTTCTCCAATTTAAAAAAAAAAAAAAAAGTTGCTTCTTATGTCTCCAGATCAAAGTGTGTATTTATGTACCAATTTCTGCATTGCCAGAACTTCTGTGTTGTCTTAAAGCACCCATCCTCCTTTGAGAGGTTCTGAATGTATTGCTTTTAATTCTTCGGTCTTTATTTGTTGAGATGAATTAGTTTTTGGATATGACAATTTTTTTTTTGTAAATGAAAGGAATTAGGAAAGATTGATATAATTACTTATGATATCAAGACTTAGCTTTTGTCCCTGGCCCAGTTTGAAATGAATACTTTACTGATGCCAGTGTAAGCATCCTCCATGTTTAGGTGAATGGCTTTACTTGCTCCAGATGAATCAACTATATTAACAGACAAAACTCCTTGCTCAACTCACCCTCTCTGTCCCCTTTTATCCGTTACACTGTGTGGTGAAGGCAGAACCGGTACCAGGCATTGTCTCTTGAAAGGGTACCCCGTAGGGGGAGGGAGAAACTGCCATCCCTAGTAGGTGTTGAGAGTTTACTGTAAGTCCCCAGAAGTCAAGCTGCAGGAATGGCATGCTGGCCAGGAATCTGTGTTTTATCACAGTTGCTTTTCTGTTGGTTTGTTGTTGCCTGTTTTAATAATGTTGCTGCAAATCTTCTTTGCCAAGTTTCAGGGTTACCATCAAGTTAAATGAATGGTGGGAAGCTCGCAGCCTTGCAAGGGCAGCACAGGGCTCTCTGGCTATGTTCAGCTGCAGGGCTAAATTGAGTGCATCTTTTCTGGTTTTGTTTTGGTTTTGTGTTTTTAATTATGCCCTTAATTTAAGTCAAGCATGAAAACTGCTAAATACCAGTATGACCTACCATTGAGAACAGCCTGGATCTAAAACACATGCTCCCTAGGTCTGATCTGAGACTGGCTGTCTGCACGGGGTATGGATTGCATTAAGTTGGGATCTTTACCTGTTTATATCTGGGACTGTGTGTGACATGGTCTTAAAACTTGATGAGCAGTGTAGGAAATGAGGCCATGACACCGTATCCTCAAATTGTTACTTTTTACTGTCTTGACAGGCCGTTTCTGTGAGGAGAACGTCGACGACTGTGTTTCAGACTCAGGAGTACCCCGCTGCTTTAATGGAGGGCAGTGCATTGACCAGATCGGGGGCTACAGCTGTATTTGTCTCCCAGGCTTTGCAGGCGAGCGATGTGAGGGAGACATCAACGAATGCCTCTCTAATCCTTGTAACCCTCGTGGAAGTCTGGACTGTGTTCAGCTGATAAATGATTATACATGCATCTGTCGTAGTGCTTTTACTGGTGAGTAGTCGTAAACATGCTTCCAATTTCAGAGTAATGTCTTGAAAAATGGTCATTCTTTCCCTTTCTGGCAGTGTTGTTATCTAGCCACTTCCCTTGACAATATCTGATTGTTTCCCTACACCATGTCTCAGTTTTTAAACCAATCTTTCTTTTAAACCTTCTAAGAAATTTGGCTTCCAGAGCTGTCTCAGACAAAGGAATCTCCTGAGACGCTTGGCTGCCAGGATTTTTTTTCTGTGGTATTTTTCTCTCCTTCATAATTTCACATTTCTAATATTGGAAGTGTAACTGTTCACGTGTCAGCTTCTCCATGGCTTATCCTTTTGCAAAGCAGCATATGAAATTTCTCTATAAATCAGTGTCATGGTATCCATAATTAGCTTCTGGCCTGCTTTTCTACTCCTCGCTCCCTTTCTTCCTTACATTGGTGATGTGGTCAGGATGGAATACTCTATGCATAGACAGACTGTACATTCCTAGCTTAGTGATGTGATCCTTCCACAATCCAACTTTGAATCACAACTTTGCAAGAATTTCACACTACGCAAACTTATGTCTCTCTCTCTCTAGATCTCTTCTTTGTTAGTATTGCTGCTATTCTGCTTTCTGCCTCCCACTGGGCCTAAGTTTGGGCTAATAGTCTCCAGATGTGTCTTAACTTTCAGCTTTCCAGTTTCCATGTCAGTTTAACTTCTTATATATTCAGTTTTCCTCCGTTAAAACCTTTCACTTTCCCTGCTTACCAGTGACTTTCTCTGCATGCTTTACCGGTAGTTTTTACTCTTTTTTTTTCTTAAAATTTAAAGATGCTGTGATTTTCCACTAAATTTGTGATTGTCAGATGCAAAGAAATCACAGAGACATACATCTGAAGAATTCAGTAGTAGTTCTTGAATGCATTACCTAGACTGACAAAAGAAGTTCCTAAAAGAGCAACATATGAGGGAAGTGGAGCCAGGCTAGCTAGTGGGACACTGGTGCAGGTCATCAGATAGGTTTATATTTAAGCCCATCTGTTAAGCTTGCTTTTATGAATTATGCTTCATGTTGCTTCTGGCTCTCATGGAAGGGTTGCTGGAACTTGGGGCGTGGGGAGTGCAGACCTGCTGCACCCTAGGAGGAGCAGGAAGAGCTGCTGTGTCTCAGACATGAAATCTGTCTGGAAATGTTAGGCACAGAGGGGGAGCGTGCTTCTTGCTCTAGCTGTTCGTCTTCTGCGCATTCCACATTGACCCTTCTGCCTGGGAGGGGACGGGGGTGGCTTTGCTGTGGTTTGTGACTGATACGATGCCAGGACTCCGTGGGCCATCCTGCTCTGTCTGCTCCTGTCTGTGAGCAGTCAGTCTTGGCTGCACATGTGTGGAGACTTCTATTAATTTTTTCTTAGGGGGTCCAAGTCATGCTTAGGTCGTCTTCATCTTTTTAACGTCTGGTGTCAGAGTTTGACTCTGGGAGCTGCTGCAAATGCTAGCCAGTGCAGTAAGACCTCTCTGTCTAGCTGATCAGTCTGAGGAGGCTCTGCTTGCTTGTACTATTTGCTCATGTTGCATCTGGCCCTGAGGGTTGTTCATTCATGGTTAGAGAGTGATTTGCCTTTGGATTCATTGAGCATCTCCCAAAAAGTAAAGAAGTCTTAGGAACCGCCAAATTCATGTGGTACAGCACCTTCAGCCAAGGTGGACTGTCTCCAAATACCCCTTGTGGATTCTGGGGTTGTGCCTTCCTCTACCACTACTTTGGCAGCTACTTAGAGACCATGTGTTATCTGAAGAGATGTTCCCTACCTGTTCTGAGGGGAAGGTCTCACTGAAGTGTTTGGCTCGTTGGCTAGTCATTGGAGTGGTTTGCTTTGTGATGGCTTTTTGATACGCACACTCACACATTTCTCTGCTCTCTTCTCCCCATGTGTGTACATCTCAGGTCGTCACTGTGAGAGTGTCATAGATGTGTGTCCCCGGAAGCCTTGTCAGAATGGAGGTACCTGTGCTGTTGCCAGCAATATGCCGGATGGGTTCATCTGCCAGTGTCCTCCGGTAAGCACAGTATCCTGAAACTGGATTGCCTGCCTCAGCTGTAGAGTTCTCTGGCTACAGTCTCATTAGTTTCACTGGTCCACCGTAGGTTAAGGTTATCTTTTCTGTACTACTTGGAAAGCTGTGTCCTGGGACACTCTTTACCCACATCCTTTAGTTTATCTACTTAGCTGGGAAACCCAGGGCTTCCAGGTACCCTAGGTGAGTGATGCTGCCTGTTGTTACCCCAAACAATTCTGCTGTTGAGGCAGGATAGCTGGCTTTTCTGTCTTAAACCTAGCATTAAATTTTTGCTATCCTGTGTTCTCTGTGCTTCCTGCAAGATTCCCCTTGTTCATGGCTCTTCTAAGTCCATTTCAAAATGTAACGGAGCCTTTTAAGTTCCTAGTTTATCCCTGAGGCTAGATCCAGAAAATCATGGCTCCTGCAATGGGGCTAGAGGAATTATGGGGGAGAAAGATGACACCTTGCCTCCAACCCTCGGAGCATTGAAGAATAAGTTTGTGAGCCTGGTTGTTTTGCCTTTTTTTTCCCCCGTAGGGTTATTCTGGAGCAAAATGTGAGTTCAGCAGCCACAGTACTTGTGGACAAGTGAAATGCAAGAAGGGGGAGCAGTGCATCCAGACATCTTCTGGTCCACGGTGCTATTGCCCCAAGCTGTCTGTGGGAGAGGAATGCCAGACAAACACGGGTTGTGCCCGTGCCCCCTGCCAGAATGGTGGAAGCTGCCACCCTCATTCTCAGCCTCCTTACTATTATTGTCAGTGCCCTGTTCACACCCAAGGCAGCCAGTGTGAACAGCCGGTAACTTTCAGCCCAGAGCCCCGAGGATGTTTGGATTCCCAGTGTGCGGAAAAAGCAAAAGATGGCTATTGTGATGAAGACTGTAACACTCATGCCTGCCAGTGGGATGGAGGCGACTGCTCCCTGACAATGGAAGATCCTTGGGCCAACTGCTCCTCTTCATTGCGCTGCTGGATGCTTTTCAATGGACAGTGTGATGAGTTCTGCAACACACCCGAGTGCCTGTTTGACAACTTTGAATGCCAGCAAAATAGCAAAACATGCAAGTAAGGCTTGATCCTGAGAATGGTTTCTCTGTGTCACTAATATACCTCCTGCTAGTGCTTTCAGTAGTTGGTATGCTTCATGCCTGCTGCTCCCATCTCTTCCGTTGTTTCTGTTGCTGGTCCTTGCTCTTGCTGAAAGTTTGGCATCAAGGAGTTTCCGCTGCTTTGTGTACTTTTCATCTATTTTTGGAAAGAAGTTCTGGAATTTGTATGCTGTGAACTAAGCTGATAGCTTGAGCAACGGTAATGTGTTAACCTGCTTGATGGATGTGCCCTGCTTTCTGTGGAAATGTAAATAGGAGGCATTTCACCTTGTACTAGATTTTAATAGTACTGCCTCCTATCCTGAATTTCACTCCATACCAACAATACCTGGATTTTTATCCCAGCTGTATTTGCTACCTCTGAATGTGTTTTCCAGCTTGTTTGTCATGGCACTTCTTTCTCTTCAGTTATTTGTGATAAATGCTACAGCTTTGCTGTGATGATTCTCCCTTGGTGAGGCAGGAGGTGTTACAGCATTATCTTAGTAAACAGAATAAGCAGTTCTCTTCCACTGGTACCAGAATTGAACCACATGTTCTTGGAGCGTTCTGTGCTTCCTACTTCCACCCTGCCAGATTGCAAGCTTATCCTGGGGTTATATTTCTTCTCCTTATATCCTGAATATGAGTGTTATTTTACCTCAAATGATTATGAAGAGTGTAAGGCCTTGGCCCCTAGACTGCAGGTATACTGTACAGAATTTGTATGTCCTATATGCTGCCTGTAACCCTTTCACTGTTCTAGGTATGACAAGTATTGTGCAGATCACTACGCAGATGGCCGCTGTGACCAGGGCTGTAATAGTGAGGAGTGTGGCTGGGATGGTCTGGACTGTGCTGGTGACAAAGCTGAGAAGCTGGCAGAAGGGACCCTAATCATTGTGGTCTTGATGCCCCCTGACGAGTTGCTGGGTGATGTTCGCAGCTTCTTGCGTACTTTGGGAACTCTCCTGCATACCAATCTGAGAATCAAGCTGGACTCCCAGGGAAACCCCATGGTATTCCCATACTATGGGGAGAAATCAGCAGCACGGAGTCGGCGATCGCTTGTGGTCATTCGCAAGCACAGAGAACTAGAGCAAGAGGTCATCGGGTGAGTGGATGCCTTTGTGTTCCTCCGGTCTTGTTATGCTGGTAGCTCTCAGGGGCATTCTGGACCTTCTGGGGCTGTAGCCCATCTATGTTTTTATGGGGAAATGTAAAGCTATTGCAACTGCCAAATTCAGTGCTGGGGTGGAAAGATTAACTTAAAAGGCCGCAGTTTAACCTAGTGCTTTAGCGAAAGTTTCTGTTGCTGACTTCTGTGCCCTTTTACTGTGTTTCTGCAGCACCAGGGTGTTCCTGGAGATTGACAACCGTCAGTGTGCAGAGGATTCGGAGCAATGCTTTCAGAACACAGAAGCTGCTGCAGCTCTTTTAGCTGCTCAGGCCATCAAGGGCATGTTACCCTATCCTTTTGTGTCTGTCCAAAGTAAGTAATTGCAGAGCGAAAATGGCTTGTGGAGGAAGGCAATCAGTACACTTGGGCTTGCAAAATTCATGCTCAGATTATCAATCGTATGTCTCACTGTTCAGTATGGTTTCTGGGGGCTAATTTATTCATCCCCAGTTACAGAAGTATGCATGTGCAATATACTTATTCTGCTCTGAGAGGACATCTGGTTAGTAAGGCAGGACATTTAAGTTTGGAGCCTAGTCATTTTAATAGCTGTAGAAACAGTAATCTCTCATGTGCTGCAGCAATGTGTCACACACTGCAGTGATCTTGTCTGCGCTAAAACCAATTCATGTGCTCTAAGCCATGAATTCAATGAAAAAGGTGCCATTGGGGGGCGGGGAGGGAGCATTCCTCAGTCTACGAGACATTTTCTCCTCTGGCAATATGTAATCCCTTTGATTTCTGCTCCCCTCTCCCTCAGTCTCAGACTCGGCTGCAACCTCGCACTAGATTGGTAATACCACTATTTCTAGTTGGGTCATGCTCATATCTTTATGTAGTTCACTCTACACTGATTCAGGGTGGCTGTCTTCAGCCAGCAGGACTCTTGAGGAAGGAGCAAGATCTTCAGTTCAGCAGTCATATACTCTAAAAAATACTTCGAGAAACAAGATCAAGGGAAGCCAGAAAGACAGGATGTATTCTTACAACAGTTGCAGCAGAGCCTAAACTTCCTTAAGCCTTTGCTCTAAATGCATCACAGTGTAGAGACAATAGACTCTCTGTGAGGAAGACTCTGAGTAAGAAAAGAAAGTATGTAGATTGAAGATCATTGTCTCCACTTTGTTAATCTCATTGTATTTTAACTGGAATTTTTAGGTGAACCCTTGTTACCACCGAAGACCCAGTTGCTTTACCTACTTGCTGTGGCAGCTTTGATCATCCTCTTAATCCTTCTCTTGGGTGTGATGATGGCAAAGCGTAAGCGCAAACATGGTTCGCTGTGGCTCCCAGAGGGCTTCATTCTGCGCAGGGATCCTAGTAATCATAAGCGCAGAGAGCCAGTTGGGGAAGATGCTGTTGGACTCAAGTAAGTTTGCATTTAGGCCACTGACAGTGTGTTTATTATGTGTTAGAGGATTTTGATAATGTGGTGTATAAATCTTTAATTAAAGGCACTTAACTCCATAGAGAAAGCTGTCCTTTAAGCTAAAACTTCTTAGGCTATTTCTCTAAATTTTAATATATCTGTTTTGGACAGAAGAACTTTGATTAGCTGTAATCTATAAAATGCTAGTAAAGAATCTGATCTCCTGGCTATGTGCGGTTTTCTGACACTCTTTTTAGTTCAGCAGTTGGGTACTGTTTGCATAATTTCCTCCTGGATTAGGTGTGACATTTTTAGGTTGATAGGTGACAACGAACTTTTAATAAATCTAGCTCAATGTGTTAAAGACATGACTCAGAAATAATGGAAAGTTTCAAAAGAAGAATCCCATTTATGCAGTTTTGGCTTTCCACTGAATTAACCAAGTTTGCAGTTCTAAATGCATTTAATGCCACTGTTGGCTGGCTGAGATTTCTTGGTCCCTCTGTTTGCAAGCTACCACACTTGCAAGCATTCCATTCTTGGTCTCTGCAGGCTAGTATAAGAAGCAGTAGTAGCACCTGGTCAGCCTGCAAAGTGATGTGTTCTCCTTGTTTGTTAGAAATCTGTCAGTCCAGATACCAGAGGGTAACTTGGCAGATTCTGGACCAACTGAACACTGGGCAGGTGATGGTGGACCTCAGCCAAAGAGAGCAAAGGTAAGGAGCTCCAAGACTTGAATATCACATGCTTACCACTGAAACTGCTAGTGAGGAAAACAGATGCATTAACTTCCAAAGTATGCCCCTTTCTCAAAACCTCCCTTTGCTTAGGGGTTTGTAATATATAACTAATGATATCTGAGGAGCAAATCCTCAGATTAACACAGCCACCACAGGCCAGTAGAGAAACCAGGTAACTTCTGTTCCAGTGTCCCCTGCCTACCCAGGCCCTGCTGCATCAAAGGGAAGAGAAAGTTAACGGTAGTATAATGTCTTGCAGTTCAGGCCTGATAACATATGATGGGAGTGTGAAAGTTGAGAATGCCAAGCAGAGGTAAATGGAGACCGTCTTTAGCTTAAAACAACAAAAAAAAAACCCACAAAAAACTAAAAACAAACCCAAAACCAAAAAACCCCCAACAAAACAAAAAAAAACCCCAAGAACGTTCAGTGTCTTTGGCCACTTGATGAGCATTTTGAAGCAACTGCTTATTTTCCAACTGCTCAGGCTGAGGATCAAGCCTTGCTCCCGGAAGGTGATGAGCAGATAGATCAGCGCCAGTGGACACAGCAGCACTTGGAGGCAGCAGACGTCTGTGGGAGCACATCACTAGCCCTTACACCACCTCAAGCAGATCAAGAAGTGGATGTTCTGGATGTCAATGTCAGAGGGCCAGGTCAGTACTCTTGAGTGTCCGTGTGTTCTGCCAGCCAGCCACCAACCTCCCCTTTCTCCAATGGTGGGGACAGCTAACGTTTAAAAATTATATGGAGTATACAGGAGCACCAGCAGAAATTTTATGGTACTCAAGGAAAGCTCATGTGCGCTCCAGAAAAGAAAGCTGGAGAGATTGGATTGTGGTCTGTAGCACATGGAGTATCATCTAACCAGGAGAAAAAGAGTTCACTTAGCAATCACCTGTAGGAACTACAGCTATAGGATCTCCTTTATAACAATGCGTGCCTAAAAGATATTGTCAGAATGCCATTGCGGCAGAAATTTGGAATGCATAGTTGTGCTGGAAATAACCCCCAGCTTCTCCAGCTGGATCACTGCAGAGATTTATGCCAGACTTTGCTAAGGACCAGCTTAGCGGGGTTTATATCTGAGGTGTCTGTTGTCTGGGGTGGAAGCAAGGATGGACTCTTCCTGAATAAGATGACTTCTGGCAGACAGTATACCCTGATTAGCAGTGTGTGAGACATCTGTGCTGGAACAGGGCAGCAATGCAGCAAGTTTGTTAATGATTTTTTTATTCACTGATTTATATCCTCAGCTTATGGTGATCAACTCATTGAATTCATAACATGCTGTGAACTTTGAAGGAGACTTCTTTAACACGCACATGCGCACACAGGCTTGCTCTCTTTCAGTCTCAAATGACGAGATGAAGTAAGAATGCTATGCTGCTTTTTGTAAGTGTAGCACTAAGGCTGTGTAACCTGGTAGGGGACTGGGCGGGTCATCATAATAACTCATTCCTGTGTTCTGAGAGGAGAGAGCTGAACAAGAACTTTATCCTGGTGGGAAGAGCTGCAAGCATGGCTCTTGTTCATGTGCGGAGAGGTGATTCTGATGATATTGCTGCAACTGCTTTTTATTGGATTTAGTGGAAATATTTCCATGCAATTTAACGATGACTGGACCCATTCTCTCAGTTCCCTTCTATTGTCTTTTCTGCTCATTGACCCGTTAGCTTTCCTAAATGCAAAGCACAGAGAAGGAGGGATTTCTGTGTAACAAGTGTGAGAACATAAACCATTGGTTTCTGCCAAATTCAAGCTTTTCTTTATTTCCCCTATTGAAGCTTCTAGTTGTGTGGTGGGGTAAAAGCTTTCCAAGTGCAGGCAATAACTTTCTTAAGACTTCAGACTGCTTATTTTCACGTTCACTCAAAGCTTTGTCCAATGATAGCAATGGAATAATACTGACCTGCAAGTTGCTTTCCTGCCATTCAGATGCAACTGTGAAGCTTGCAGCAAGCTGCTGTAAGCTATCTCCCTCTGTGGCATCAGAAGCAAGCAGCTGAGTTGCTGTCAGGGGAAGAAATAGTTTTAAAAGTCCTGAGAAGTGTTGGAGTAATGAGTTAGTAAGGAGGGGTAGGATTCCTCACAGTTAACATAGCTGTTCATCTGCCCTGGCCACCTTCCTCTTCCTTTGCAGGCAGAGGTAAGGAATAGGCACTTCTGAGAGGCAGTTCATCTCTGTCTCAAGCAGAAGTCTCCTGAAGACTGGATGGCTCACACTGCAGTAGTGCTTTGCTGCCCCTAATTACAAAGGGTGTTGAGGATGACTGACTTGGGTGCAGGTGTCTGGGTTGGAGCCATCTGAAGCTGGGTGAGTTAGATCTTGGCCGCAGGTGGCAGGTAGAACAGTAGAGATCTATGTAGAGGGAGGAGAGGCAAGTCGAAATGCCTTGGTGTACTAAGCAGTTGTTTCCTCTCTTAATCCAGCACCTTCTGTGGTTTCTGGAGTTTAGGGGGATCCAGGAGGTCGTCTCCTACAGAAGTGTTGCCTAGAGACTTTGCCAGTGGGTTCTTTACATCCCAGCTTTCAGTATATTGTGCCTATATGAGTCCTTCAGTTGTACCTATCTGGTGAATTTCTGGCTTTACCATCTCACTCCAAGTTTTACATTTACTCAGGGGCTGTATTCTTGAAAGACAGCAAACAGAAGAGTTTTTATAAAATGCTGCTCTCACCTTTGTCTCCCCATGCTGTTCTTTCTCTGTGTCCCCCAGAGTGGTGAGGACATTCTTTTCACTGGAGTTATTGTGAGTGGGTAACCAGGGTAATGCAATTACAGGCGTAACTGGTAACACCACCTATAATTAAAACTGATTAACTGTCCCTATTATATGCCCCTCTTTTTCAGTTACTAAAACTTCAGTGGTTTAGACTGGAATTTTCCATGCTGTGTGTCTGCCCCCGGCTGGATCCTTTTGGGTTCTTTTCCAGCTATTTCAGAGAACAAGCTTGAAGGAGGAAAAAAGACATTGTGTCCTCAGCTTTTTTCTGGTAGTCCATCAAGCACTTAATTGTGACAGTCTAGCTCGATGTGCTTTTTGCTAGCCTCATAAAACTACCCGTGTGTGGCCAACTTAAAAAGCTCTGAAAAGAGCTGCACATACCTAAGACATTTTTTGGAAGGTGGCAGCTAATTTTTCCAAGGATTTAATGCATACTATAGCTGTGTCCCTGTAGAGGAGCTAGGCATGATCCGTCCAGGACTACTGCAGTGATTGAGCAAGCAAGACCTTTCCTGCGAGTGCTTTTCTCAGGGCTGCGGTGCTGGAGAAAAGGAAAGCTCCTTTCTGTGCTCCGTCTCTCTGTTCTTTGTATTGGGGCAGTACGGAGGAGACCACAGCCTGACTTGAATACTGAGAAGTATTCATCTGGGACAAGGAAGCAGAGCCAGCAGTGGGAGGGAGAAGCACAAAAGGAGGTATAGCGTTGGATAACAGGCAAGAGGGTCTGTAGACAGGACTGGATCTTGGAACTGAACCCAGGCTCATACGTCAGCACTTCGCTGCCGTCCAACAAATCCTGAGCAAGTAGCTCAGCGAAAGCCTGTGTGTCCTGTGAGTGTGAGCCACTAGGAGGAGCATGCATGCTGCTGCTGCCAGCCTGGCTGGGGAGCAGAGCTGGAGGCCACAGCCCTGATCTCTGCGGGTGCTCAACACTGTTCCCTGTGGTAGAACGATAGATCTCTAGAAAGTTTTGGAACTGCCGTAAAATAGTCAGGAAAGCCTGGTGATCAGAAGTCGGGAAGTGGGTCAGGGCATTAGAACTCTGTATGTTACTTTCAATAGGAGATCATCGCCTTGTTTATCTGCACAGAATCCTAATTCTGCCATCACAAATCAGGCAGTTGCTGAAAGATTGTCTTGAATTTTTGCTAGCAAGCCACGCTGGAGAAGCAAAATTTGTGTTCACCTTTGCAGAGCTCCAGTGGGGCAGTTAGCACAGAATTTTTCACTTCTGCTGCCATCTTTGTTCCTCTTACTTTCCGGGTGCCTACGATGTGTGTGGAGTAAAGCAGTAAAATCAGTAAGCAAGCATTAGTGTCTACAGTTGGAGTCTTTGGTTTTAGGTAATGAATATGCTGTAAAGTTCAGAGTGTGCTGAAACTGAAGCACTTGGCATTTGATAGGTTGCTGAAAATATGTGGAGGTGTTTCATTAACAAGGGCGAAAAATCAGCAGCATGAGCTAGTCTTTCTGGACCACCCTCTCTGATCAGCAGACAGGGAGGGGAGGTTCTTCAAAGGCAGCTAAGTTAAATTAGAGGTTTGGAGGAGCCTTTCTCCTTCCGGTGGCAATGGAAGGATCCTGGTTAGATGAATGTGAATTTAGCCTTTGTGGATGTCCCATCAGTGTGAGCCCATCACTGGAGACTTGTGGAGAGACACAAGTATCTTTCAAAGCACTCAAACTGTGGTGAGACTTCCAGAAATTTGTAGCTGTGGACAGTCCGTGCTGCAATGGAGGGGCGTGTGGGGAACAAGGCATTGCATGTGTAGGATGCTACTGGTACACCAGTGAATAATACTGGATTAGATCCTGTTCCATGGTCCCCTCCTACATGGTGTACTTCTGTGAAACTACAGCACATGCTTGATCAGTTTGTTTAAGGCTCTGGCCATGGATGTTATTAAAAGCAAAATGAGGTTGGTTCAGGCAGTCGTACTGTGGTGCTTTTCAGCTTTGAGTGTTTGACTCACAACTTCAGGGTCATTCTAATGAAGACTTTGGTGTGTAATAGATATAAAGGCTTTTGTCTGCATTTCTCTTCAGGTTACTATCTGCAATGCCTACCCATTGGTGGGTAGTTGTCCAGTAATTTTTCTCTGTAAATGGTTTCTTTTCCCCACGTATGTGATTAGAACATCCACGTGAATAGTTATACTTAGTCTCATCTGAAGTCTTTGATTTTTATAGCCCTTGCTTCTCTTTAGGAACTTAGCTAGCCTTTACATTTTGAGGAAGTTTTTCACTTCAGCAGCAAACGTTTTTTGTTTTATAATGGTCTTATTTATTTGAGAAGTATCTAAGTTCTGTTGGGGTTGCAGTAAGTGTTAAAGTCCTGCTTGGAAGGAAAACAACTCGCTAACTGTTGGGCTTTAAGATAAGAGACGACGTCTGAGTTAAAGTGACTGGAGGGATTGTCTCTAGCTGTAGGTGCTCAAGGGGAAGGGATTGTGTGAGGGTTTCCTTTCCTTTGCTGTCACCTTCAGGTTACTATGATCACATCTCTTCTGTTGCAGATGGATGTACTCCGCTTATGTTGGCATCTCTGCGTGCAGGCAGTTCCGATATTAGCGAGGATGATGAGGATGCAGAAGATTCCTCAGCAAATATAATAACAGATTTGATCTATCAAGGCGCCAATCTGCAGGCCCAAACAGACCGTACTGGGGAGATGGCACTGCACTTAGCAGCCCGTTATTCAAGAGCAGATGCTGCAAAACGTTTGCTGGATGCTGGTGCAGATGCTAACGCACGGGACAACATGGGACGGACTCCTCTGCACGCAGCTGTAGCTGCTGATGCCCAGGGTGTCTTCCAGGTACAGCAGCTGAAGAACCCCTTTTAGAGTAGCTGTGCTCTGTAATTACATGAGCCTGCCCAAGCTGTGCTATGTTCACTCACAGCCTTGCCCTCATGCTTTCCACAGTGTGATGGCGAAACTGTATTTTACATCCAGTTTTCTCAGGTATTCATAGCTTGAAGAACTCAGCATGCATAAATCATCTGGCATGTATTTATTTGGTCTGTTTGCCTCTGTCACCTATTATCTGGGTCCTTGCATTTCAGTGCTCAGGCTGCTTTTTCATTATAAAGTTTCTCTTGAGTTTCTGCCAAATCCTCAGTTTTGCTCTGTAGTACAAAATCTGTCTTCCCCCGTTGTCCAGATCCTGATCCGTAACAGAGTGACAGACTTGGATGCTCGGATGAATGATGGAACAACCCCGTTAATTCTGGCTGCACGGCTGGCTGTGGAAGGAATGGTGGCTGAGCTAATTAATTGCCAGGCAGATGTGAACGCCGTAGATGACCACGGTAATGTGAACACAACGTACTGGCCTGGGCAAACATTTGTCATGGTGCGAGCAAGGAGGGGTGGGCTTCTGCTCTACCAGAGTGTGGGCTGCTCATAAATTCTGTAGCTAAATCAGACAGTGGGCTCTTCTGCGGAAGTCCTCCCAGCAGTAATAAACTGCAGGCTGCTGCACAGTGGCTTGGTTAGACAGCCCTGGAAGAGAAGCAGAAGAAATATGGGGTTAGATATGCTGGGATTTTCTGGACTGCAGACATGACTCTGTGGGTAGGATATTTAAAAAAATAAAAATAAAACAATCCCAGAGCAAGTGCTGAAAGTCCCATTGCAGTTTGGTAACATAGGGGTATGTCACAGCATGGTGATTTCCAAAGTGTAAATGTGACTTCAGGACCTGTTTACATGCTGTGAGCTGCACTGCAGTTGATTTCTTCCCTCAGTGTATACTCTGTCCATCTTGGTGCTTTAGAAAATAGCTCCTTGGTTTGTTACTGAAGCTGTTGGGTTTCCTTGCAGGTAAATCTGCTCTTCACTGGGCTGCTGCTGTCAACAACGTGGAAGCGACACTAGTGCTGCTGAAAAATGGAGCCAACAGAGACATGCAGGATAACAAGGTACAGTTTGGTTGTGCTCGGCATGGCTGTCCTTCCTAACACAAAGCATCTCTTTGCTGTTTGAAGTGAGCTAGGTTCAGATTTTCTAAACTGGGGGTGCTCAGTGCAGGTCTTCCAAACCCAGACTGTGACTGGAACTCTCCCCAAGTGCTGGGTGTCCTGTAGGATTTCTGATGTGGGAGAGCAGTTCTCTTCTTTGTGTGGCCAAGTCCTGGGCGTCAAGGCTGTCCTGCTTTTCTTGTAGAAAAGGAATGCAATACGCAGTCACTGGTGTGTGAGAGCACCAGGGTCAAGTGCTGCTGGTGTCAAGCAGCTGGATTCTGGTTAGCAGAGAGCCAGATCTGGCAGCTCAGCAGCAGTCACGTTTCCAGAGATCTCAATGCAGGGTGGACATGGGGGAGAAGCCCCTCTGTTTGAGAGGCGGTCTGCACTGTGCAGACCTCCTGTAGCTTCACTGTTAGTTTTTGGTGTGTCTTAGTCCTTGATTTCTGTCCTCTGCGTAGGGTTTCTTTTTTGGATTATTATGTATTGCCCAGTGGATTTTAGAACTGCCAACAAGCTGCAGTTCTTCACTGGGCTGTTTTAGCCCTTTGTACCTTTCCCTCATAGGGGACAATGGGAGAAAGGCACCAGATGCTTTCACAGTTCCTCCAAGGACCCACAGCAGAACAGTGCACTTCCTGGTGGGGTAGTTTAGCCTGTGTGCTCCACTGCTGATTATGAAATAATCTCCTGTAATCTGCCTTTTTCAATGGGCACCTCTCAGGGTGGGTTGTTTTTGGAGACAATTAATGCGACACTCCATTAAACAGTGCTTCCAGGTGTTGCCGCACCATTAAGGGAGTGTTGTAAGTCAGTCCCCCCAAAGTCAGTCCCCCCACAGTGAAGCCGCTAAAATACTTATTCTCTGTGTTTTCAGGAAGAGACACCGCTCTTCCTTGCCGCTCGGGAAGGCAGTTTCGAAGCAGCAAAGATCTTGCTGGACCATTTTGCCAATCGAGACATCACGGACCACATGGACCGCCTGCCCCGAGATGTGGCCCAGGACCGGATGCACCACGACATAGTGCAGCTTCTCAACGAGTACAATGTGGCGCACAGCCCTGCTGGGCACCCCGGCGCCATGCTGAACTCTGCGCTCTCCCCAGTCATCTGTGGCCCGAATAGGTCCTTCCTCAATCTGAAGCATGCTTCGTTAAGCAAGAAGTCACGAAAACCAAATGCCAAAGGCATCATGCCCACGAACATCACCAAAGATGCGAAGAGGAGAAGGAAGAAGTCCCTAAGTGAGAGCAAAGGGCAGTTTTCGGAGAGCTCAGTGACCCTGTCACCAGTTGATTCCCTAGAATCGCCCCATGCTTTTGCATCCGAACCAACATCATCTCCTGTGATGCCGTCGCCGGGGGTGTTACACTCGTCGCCCAGCTCACTACTGACCACTCCGTCGGTGCAGGCTGCGCACACAATGTCCTTCTCCAATCTCCACGAGATGCAGCCCTTAGGACGTGGATCCAGCACTGTGCTCCCATCCGTCAGCCAGCTGCTTTCGCAGCACAGAACCACCCCTCCTAACAGTGGGCTTGGCAGGCTCCGGCCAGCCAACGTTTCCACCGAGTGGATGAACCGTATGGAGGTGAACGAGTCCCAGTACAACGAGATGTTTGGCATGGTGCCGCAGGTGATGCATTCGCACCCCAGTGTTTCTCAGCAGAGCGGTTTGGTTCAAGCAGATACAAAGCACATGGGAGTGTCCAGGGAGTCTCTGCCCCCTATCATGACTTTCCAGCTGGTTCCCAAGGGTGGCATAAACCAGCAAGCACTGCCACAGCAGGCCCAGTCAAACTGCGCTCAGAACATGGCTGGTCCTCTTAGCTCCATGTACCAGGTACCGGATTTAGCTCAGCTGCCCAGCGCCTCGTTCTCCATGGCTGCCATCCCTCAGCAGGACGGGCAGGTGGCTCAGACGGTCCTCCCGGCCTACCACCAGTTCCAGAGCTCGATGGGGAAGTACCCCACGCCTCCGTCACAGCACAGCTGCTACTCCTCGGCCACAGAACGGACTCCTAGCCACAACCGGCACTTACAAGGGGAGCACCCATACCTGACTCCGTCACCCGAATCTCCAGACCAGTGGTCAAGCTCCTCCCCGCACTCTGCCTCTGACTGGTCTGATGTGGCAACCAGTCCCAGTAACAATCAGCGCGGGCCGGCAGCCACTCACATGACAGAGCAGCAGCGGAACAACATGCAGGTGTATGCCTGAAGACTGGCCAAGGTGAAGCCCGATTAAAGCGGACTCCAGAACTCATGAAGGTCTTCCAGGATGGAAATGAAGAACCATTTTAGTATCCAAGAGTCTTAATGAGCCCAGGCTGTTCTTTCCTTGGAGGGACTGTGGTCACTGTAGGCTTGTATGCTTTTACGCTAAACAGAGAACTGTAGAAGCTGGTGATGGAGAAGACCAGCTGGGTCACTTCTAACCAACTCCCGTGCACCTTGGGTGTGATTGCTGTCTGCACTGGATTCTCCAGTCTGCTTTTAAATATGTTCCACCATTTCTTTGGGGAGACAGCTCTTCAGCTTAATGCATCTCACGGTCGTTTCTCCAGAAATTTAGCCAAAACCAGCTTTGTATCCTTATTTTGTTACTCCTTTTGTTACCCACATAACCTCTCTCTGAAGCACCTTCTACTAGTTCTCCTTGAGTTCAAGTTGCCTTGTCCTGACACAGCTCAGAGCTGCACCCACATTCCTAGACCCCTCCTTCCTGCGGCTGCTCTTGCTCAGCAAGCGAGCCGGACTTCCCAAAACAACTGCAGGTCAAGTGACATCTTCTGTCACGCATCTTCACCCTTTCCTCTTCAAGAGTCTTTGTCTTCTACAAACCCACTAACACCCCTTAGCGTTCTCACTGCCTGCCCCCCAGGTATTATGAGATTATATATACATATAGTCTTCTCTTAGGTCTTCCCCTCCTCCCCCCCCCCCCCCCACCAACCGGGGCCCAC
>NW_008794624.1:1697443-1711496 GCF_000699145.1 Aptenodytes forsteri | reverse complement strand
CCCCCCCCCCCCCCCCCCCCCCCCCCCCCCGCTGGTCTGACCTGGTCTTCCCCCCATGCTGGCCTGTAGGCACATCTCTTCTGTGTTGCATGTCTTCCCTGAGACACGCCTGACCATTTTGACACACTACCCTCCCCATGCCCCCGTCCTGCCAGGTGTGTCCATGACTGCCTTCACGGGCTCCCGTGCTGGAAGAGATGCCCTGCAACTGATACAGGCCTTTTGGGAAACTCTTGGGATGAGCATGAGTGTTTCAAAACCTGATAACACATGCTCCCAGCGTTCTTGCACAGTACTCCCCTCCCCTCCATCCCAGGGTGGCTGTGTGTCTTGTCCTCCAGATACCATATGCTGCCTCTTCGTGGTATTACCAAGAAGTGTCAAGGATGTCATTACATGTTTGCAGCGTGTGTCCTTCTGCGTTAGGAACGGCGTCCGGCCCTTTGAAAGTGCCCCTTTCGCTCCAGTCCTGGGGCAGGGCTGCCTTGCCTTCCCCTCCCAACAAGGAGGCTGCAGCACTGACTCCTGAGCAGGCTTCCAGCAGCAGCAGCGTGCCTGAAGCCAGGAGCTGGGCTTAAGCAGCAGACCAAATAGCTCAGAAACCGTTGTCTAATGCAGTTTGGTTAACAGGTTTGGGGCTGTCCTCTGCTCTCAGCTTCAGCCTGTATCGAGATTTCCCAACTGAGGTGCCCCACACGCTCTGTGGGACGGTAGTGCCATTTGTACTGCAGCTCCCCCGATATTTTTGGAGTTACGGAAGCCAGCTGTCGCTGACCTTAGACAAACAGCTGCTCTTTCTGCTTTGTCCGCAAGAGTGACGCTTCCCTGAAGGGCTCTGAACCAGTCAGCAGCCGAAGTGAACATTTCTAGGGATGGTTTGCTCCTACCTCTTCGGGGGAACCCTGCAGACACGCGTTCCAAAGAGATCGGGGCTGTTGGCTGCTGCCAAAGGACAGAGAAGGCCGCTCGCCTCCGAGCAGCGGCCATTCAGCATCCTACCATGTACAGTATTTTCTCCAATGTTTCTTTCCATTCTAATCAAGAGTAAAAGCTTTTTCTTTCAATTCAACTCAATGGTACATGAAGGCAGGGCCTCAGGAGGAGCTGGTTCCCGGGGCTGTCATTTTGGGCTGAAGTTTTTAATTCTGAAGTTAACTGCTTTTTATGACGCACACAGCGTTCCCCGGCACGCTCGCCGCAGTGTGTCCTGTGAAGTTTAGCTGCAACCGACTCAGATCTCTGGGCAGGAGCCCACAAGCTCCTGGAGGTCTGTCCAGGTACATGTTTCACTGCAAATAATGAAGTGTTGCTACATCGATGCTAAAGAAACAAAGGGCTTTTCCTCATTAGCCCCAAATAACCAAGTGCCTTTTTATATATGTGGCTACCTTTTACAAGATGAGTGCTTTCTGTGGAATGAAGCCAGTTTCGTGCCTGGCATGTTAATACGATGGCCCTCTGCCTTTTTTTTTTAAACTACTTGTAAAGATATCTCCTTAAGGTGGTATTTTATCTCATAAGTTGTAGAGTAACCATTCACACAGCAGCATTTTCCTATATTAATAATGGAAAATATTTGCTTATTTTTACATTTTTATAAAAGTCTTTTATGAAAATAGTTGCTGCAAAATGTATAAGCAATTTTTATCCCCAGAATAAAGAGTATGTGCCCGGCATCTGTGTGCTGCTGTTTTTGTTTGTCTTCCTGGCTATCACGGCACAGCCACTGGATTGTAAAGACAGGATTATAAACAAATAATTGGTGTTCGATAGCTGTTCAGACCCCTAGCAAGGGAGGGCTCATTAGAACCTCCGCAGTCCGTGTCAGGAGAGAGCTTTTGGGGATTAAGGGTGCTCTGTGCCGTGGCTCAGCAGCGCGCAAACCCCACTGCTTAGCTCCATCCAAGGGAGCTGTGCCTGGGAGCTGAAAGCAGCCTAGCTCGGGTGTGTAGCAGGAGGATTCTGGTTTCTTGGTTAGCTGAGAAGGGGGCAGTAACCAGCAGCCAAGCAGCTGGGCATACTGGGAAGGACCGGGAGGGACTGGGATGGGGCCTTTTTGAGGTGCTTTGAATAAAAGCTCTCGCTTGCCTGGGAGCTGGAGAAGGGCTGGGGCTTTTGTGTGGCTTTTAGAAAGGTTGTGGGCAAGCGTGGGTCAGGGGGTGGTTAGTGGAGCCATGGATTCACGTGCCCTTTCAGGTCCTGCTTGCTTCCCTGGGCTGTTTCTGTCCCTGCAGCCAGGAGGAGGACCCTGGTCCCTGGAGCTGAGGCGGCCTCCCTGGCTTTGGCTTGGCAGCTGATGCATGAAGATGTGTGATTCTCCAGCCTCTGAAACAGGGAATCACGGCTCCTCCGTGCTGTTTTCAGACTTGAAAAGTTTGACTTGAACAATTAGAGAGCAAATTGACAATGGCTGTGTTCCTGTATTTTGAGCAATGAAGTGCCACCGAAGCCTTGGGCTCGGCCAGCACTCACCTGGCCAGTTTCCAGCTCTCACTGCAGACTCGGATGGAGCTGGTAGCTGAATTATGGTGCCTTGCAGGGATAAAGCTGCTGGGGGCATTTTAAGGGTTTAATATTCAAACAGCGCAGCTCCTTTATCTTCTAGTAGAGCCAGCTTGGCAAGTACAAACCTCCGGGAGGCTTTCATCCATGTTCTCCCACAGGTTGTACATCTGTGCCAAAGTTTAGCGAGCTCTGCTGTGTCTCTGGCACAGCTGCGTCAAGTTTGCCGGTGCTCAGGCTGAGACTTGAAACTGTGTCTCCTCAGGGACGGCGCATGCATCTTCCCCTGCCTGGGATGATGAGAGGCTTGTGAAAACTTGTTGTGTTGCATCCAAATAAGCCTAATTGAACCAGCCAGGCAGGGAGCTGGGGTATGCCTTATCTAACAGCGTAGTAATGGAGCAGCCTCAGGCTCTTTTGGGGAACATTTTCATGTTTTTTCATAAAACAAGGGTGGAGTCCTGTCTTCTGCGGGGGGGTGTTGCTGTGTTTGAAGAGTTTTCCCATTAGTCAGAGCGGCTGATGTCCTCTGTAAGGTTGTTTCTTTCGGGAGAAATTATAGCAGGCAGCAGGTGTGTTTGGACACAAGGTGGCTTTAGCCCTTTGATCCCGAAGGGTGCTTAGCAAGCTGGCCGAGCCTTGGGAGGTCTCGGGGAGCAGCAGCGGCTGTATCCCAGCTGTGTGGGCGAAGGAGACGGGCCTGATCCTCCTCACTCCCCGGGGGCAAAAGCCAGACCTGCCTCTGCACGCTGGTGGGGAGCTGCTCCCTGTGGGCGTAGCAGCACTCTGCGCGTTTCGGCAAATGCTGCCACAAAGGAGCTGTGGGAGATCCCTGGGGGCTGGAGGACATGGCTTGAGCCTGACAGCTAGAAGTAACAGCTTCAGCCAGCTACAAGCCCTCCATGTTGGGAGATGAGGGGCTTTGGCTCTGGGACTGGATCCTCTGCAGGTAACTGCCTCCTGGGTAGCTCCCAGTGGCCTCCTCCAAGGGTCTTCGAGAGGACTGGGGGATGGAGAGCCGGGCATTGGCCGTAGCTGGCAGCAGCAGGGTGCTGGGCAGGAGCTGGCAGCTTTGCAAGGAGGCCACGGGACAGGCAGCGGGAAGAGCTTTCAAAGCTGCTTTGCTATGTTAGGAGCCAACAAAGCGATGCTCCAGAGCAGCGTGGTCGGAGCAGTAGAGTAGATGAGCTTCAGCTGCCTCCCACCGGTGCAAGGGCGAGGATTGTGACGGAGAAGGCTGTGCCTGACCATGCCAAAGGGCTCTGGCTGCTGGGGCCAGGGGCAGCCCCCCTCTGCAGCTTCATGCCAGCAGCAGCCTCCCCGGGGCCAGGGCTGTGGGTTCCCCACATGGGGCAGGGGCAGTGGGGGGCTGCTGCTGCAGGACCTGCCCCTTCCTCCTGGAGGGATGTGAACTGACAAAGCCCTGCGTCACTGCCAGGCGTGTGGGCCCGGCACCCCCACTTCTCTCTGATGGCACCTGCCAGCCCCTGGCCACAGGCTGTTCCCACATCCCCGCATCCTGCATCCTGCTGACAAACGTCCCCAGGCAATTCAAACAAGGGTGGTGTGTGGGTGACGCATGGCGGAGCCAGGCAGGGTGTGGGGCCCGGCCAGTGACGCAGGTGATGCCAGTGGGTGGTACCCATGGCCCGGCTGGTGACTGCAGGGATGCTCTGGATGGGATCAGGACAGCCTCCCCCGGGGCTCATCCCCACCAGCCCCTGGTCCAGTGTGCATGCCTGCCTGGTACCAGGCTGCTCTCTGCTGCAAGGTTCTCTCTTGTGTTTGCATTAGTAATTAACACTAATTGCAGTGGGTTTATTGACCAACTAGGAGAGGTTCTTCCTGTCTTTTCTGGAGAAACAAATGTAAACAGAGTGGAGATCTGGGCGGCTTTCCAGCAAAGCGGGAGGGATGGAGGGGAGTTAGCAATAAGATTTTTACAGTGGGAATCACCTGAGCTGGGCAAACAGTGATGCTGGTGAGCACCAGGCTATAAAGGGCAGCTCCTCTCCCCTGCTGGTGACCCACAAGAAGACATTATTCCTCCCGATCTCTGGACAGCAGGTGAGGAAGGGGATCCTCGCGGGGCGGCTGCAGCCTTGGGATGCCTTGAGGTGGCTTGTGGGTGAGCAGGAGCCGGTTCCAGCCCCAGCAGCTCCCAGGGGAGCTGAGACCTGCCCTTGCTGGCTGGGGCAGGCTGCAACGATGCAATTTTCAGCCCCGCATTGACTTTTGTCGCTGCTTCTTTGAGGGGAAGACGAGCTGAGTCTGCAAATCAGCCCTGGTGCCTGGGGATTAGCCCAGATAAAGGGGAACTGCGCTGATGTGGCCAATTTGCCTCCCCAGCCTGGGTCTGGCAGCGCTACAAGCTTGGGGGGGGAGGAAATGATGCTGTGCACATAGTCCCTGCAGCCCTACCCGCCCTGGCTATGCCTATGCCATTGCTGCTGCTGCCCGATGCCAGGGCAGGGCTGGGGTCCCCCCACCTGGGCCCGTGGCAGCGCTTTCCCCATGTTCCCACAGAGCAGCTTGGCTCACCCAGATGCCTCCCGCCGAGGCTGGGACTGGTGGGGCCAGGACACCCCACTGCCAGTGCGGGCTGAGGACCCCGAGCCATGCCTGGGGGACGGGGTGCAGGCACAGGGAAGTGACCTGTGCCAGGGAGGGAAGAGTGAGGCATAGACCTGAGGGCTGCCATCTCCTCCAGCTGGCTGAAAGGGGCCGGATTCAGTCCATAGCAGGGCGGGTTTGCACCTTCTGGGGGCAGGCGGCATCCCCTGCCCCCTAGGGACCTGGTGTGAGCCCCTGAGCTCTTGTAGGAGACACGTCCGGGAGCGAGGAGGATGGTGGCAGCGACCAGACTCGCCGTCCTGCTGCTGGGCTGCGTGGGGCTCCTGTGGCCGGCTGGTGAGTCCCATGACTTGGAGGGCAGCCGCTTTTGCAGCGGGGCTGGGAGGGAGCCATTCTCCTCTCCAGCTGGCGATTCCAGCTGTTCCCCATCCCTCCCCACGGCTCTCTCTCCACAGGCGCCCAGTACATAGACTACTGCCCCAAGGGCTGGTCTTACTACAAGCTCAGCTGCTTCAGGTACTTCCGTCAGCTCCGGAGCTGGGATGAGGCTGAGGTAAGCCTGCTGGGGTACGCACATGGTCAGGGAACCCCCATCTCCTGGGGGTGCCCTGGCACTGATGGCTCTCCCCACAGAGGCAGTGCCAGGCCAGCCACCCCAGCGCCCACCTGGCCTGGGTGGAGGAGCCCCGGGAGGCGACCACCCTGCAGATGGTCATCTCCTACTACCAGCGTGTGCAGCCCGTCTGGCTCGGCCTCCGCTACGGGCGCGAGGTGAGGCGGGGGGCAGTGGGGGTGGCAGGGGGACAGGAGGCAGCAGGGCCATACCTCTGACCCATTCTCCCTGCACAGAACCAGGCCTGGCAGTGGGCGAGTGGGGACAAGTACAATGTCACCAGTGGGCTGGCCAGGAACGGTGCCCATGGAGGGACCTGCGGCATGCTGACCCACCTCAGCGGTGAGTGCCCAGACCCCACATCCACTTCCAGCACTTGGTCTCGGATGGCATCCCACCCCCCACACCTCCTCCTCCTCCGGGGCCAGTCCCCCCTGGGGGACTGCGGCGAGCAGAGCCGGTGCCTCTGTCCTCGCTGTGGCCCCTGCTGACCCCCAGCCCATCTCTCCGGCAGGCTTCACCCTGTGGTCCAGCGCCGACTGCACCCAGCGGCATCACTACATCTGCAAGTTCACCTCCTCACACTGAGCACAGCCCCCAGGCCCTCAGGGGACCCCATGGAGGACCCCACACTGATGATGCTCCTTCCTTGCCACCTCTGCTCCGCTCTCCCCAACTCCTAAAAATACATTTATAAAAAACCAAGCATGCAGGTGCTGTGTGAGTGTGGTGCTGGTGCAAAGCCCTGGTACTGTCCACCTGTGGGCATCTGGGTGAAGGAGCAGCAGGCGCTGCCGCGGCTCCCTGAGCTTCCCAGCTGCTGGGGGCTTTGGTGCTGCCATTTGGGGGTGCTGCCAGTGGAGCCATTTGGGGGTGAGTCCCCGGGAGCCATGGGGCCAGCAGCTCTCCCGGCTGGGTGCTCATGTTTTCTCATCCCCAGCCCTCTGGTGCTAAACGGGAGGGGTGGGGGGACAGGAGTGTTCCCAGGGTGCAGGCATGGAGGAGAGCTGGGGCACAGATGTGGGTGGGGATGGGAGCTGTCATGGGTGTGCAGGTGTGGGGATCAGTGCCCCCCCCAGGTGCAAATGGCTCCACAGGGGTTCCGGGGACTGCGATGCTGCCCTGGGGCCGTGTTGACAGCAGCACGGGGACTAAAGGTCCCTTCTTGTGTCACCACAGTGTTGCCACAGGCATCACGTGGCTGTTTGCTCTGCTGTTTTGAAGATGGCTCTGCCCCCACCCAGCTCATGGGTCCAGTCCCCTCCCCCAGCAGCCGCAGCATGTGACGGAGGTGGACCACGTCCTGGGCGGCACGGATGGTGCTGGCACCAAACCCCCAGCCGCCCTCTGCTCCCTCCCCGGGACCGCGGGGGCAGTCAGGGAGGCCACACAGCACCTCGCACGCTGCGTGGTGACCACAGCCATGCCGGCAAGCCGTGGGCACTAGAGCTGCCACCACCCCACGGCACAGGGAGCTGGGGCTGCAGCAGAGCCCGTTCCGCTGCTTGGCCCCAGCTCCAGCTGAGTGCGTCCCCAGGCTTTGGGGCACAAGACAGAGACATCTTGCAAGTCCCCCCCTCCAAAGTCAGTGCTTGCTCCGCTGTCCCTGTCGCGTTGGCTGGTGCTTGGTGACCTTTGAGCTCTGGGGTCCGGCATGCTGATAAGGGCTGGGAGGGCTGTGCCGTGCCACCTGCGCAGTTTATAAAAGCACCATGTGTGGCCCATCCTGCTGTCCGTCTGTCCATCTCGCCGTCCGTCCCTCTGTTCGTGCAGCGGCCGGGGCAAAGATGCTGCGCTTGGTTGGCCGTGCCGCGCGCTGCTGGGGGGCGAGGTGGGCACCACCGGGGCCAGAACGGGCACCCTGGGGGGCCCAGCACCCCATGGCTGTGCAGAGGGCATGGTGAGCACCTACGCGGATCGGGTGGGGTGGAGGTATAACCAGGGCAGAGCTCGGGGAGCTGGCAGTGCGCTTAAACCTTACTGGGGAAGGGGATGCTCTCCCTCCACCCCACAGCGCTACCAGGCACAGGGAACCAGCAGGGATTTGGGGTGCTCACGGCCTGGGGTGCTTGCTGGTGGCATCTCCCTGGGGCCACCGCCTGTCCCCAAGCCTCAGGGCCACCGCGGGACCGTCGCTGCTCCCTCTGCCCCGCAGCCTCTCTAGCGCTGCTGGGACGGGCACCTGGCCCAAGGACGTGGGCATCCTGGCGCTGGAGGTGTACTTCCCCGCCCAGTACGTGGAGCAGGAGGAGCTGGAGCGGTACGACGGCGTGGAGGCCGGCAAGTACACGCGGGGCTTGGGCCAGCAGCAGATGGGCTTCTGCGCCGCCCATGAGGATATCAACTCCCTGTGCCTGACGGTGGTGCAGCGGCTGGTGGAGCGTGGGCGCCTCTCCTGGGACGCCATCGGTCGCCTGGAGGTGGGCACCGAGACCGTCATCGACAAGTCCAAGGCCGTCAAGACCGTCCTCATGCAGCTCTTCCATGACTCGGGCAACACTGACGTGGAGGGCATCGACACCACCAATGCCTGCTATGGGGGCACAGCCTCGCTCTTCAATGCAGCCGCCTGGGTGGAGTCCAGCGCCTGGGACGGTGGGTGCGGGCAGGGACCGTGCCATGGGAATGGGGGGGCTGGACATGGGTTGGGTGCTGTGGGATGGGGGAAGGAAGCAGGAGGTGGCCTGAAACTCAAAGATGCTCTGGCAAGCCTCAGAGGGAGCTGCTGCCCCTCCAAGCTCTCCATCACCCCCATTTCTCACTTGCCTTGGCCGTCACACCCAGCGTGGGGATGGGGATGTGCGAGGGCTGCAGGATGGAGACTCCCACCTGCTGAAGGGCCCACCGGCCCCCCTGTCCTCCCCCAGGTCGCTATGCCGTGGTGGTGTGCGGGGACATTGCCGTCTATGCCACAGGGAACGCACGGCCCACAGGAGGTGCCGGTGCCATCGCCATGCTGGTGGGACCCAATGCCCCACTGGTGCTGGAGAGAGGTTAGTGCCACGAGACCCTGGGGGTGACGAGCTGATGGGTGCCATCTCTTGGGGCCGTACATCCATGTCCCAGCCCCGGACGGAGCTGCTCAACTCTGGCAGCACTGGTTCTGCTGGCCCCAGTGGCTGCCCAGTGCTGGGTACCCCAGTATCCCAGCCGGCCACATCCCTGTGGGCACCTCAGGCACCAGGGAGGCTGGTGGATGCCAGGGCTGGCATGGCAGGCAGCACGTGTGGGTGCTTGCCATCTGGCTGGGACCCCCTGGCACTCTCTGACAGCCGGCTCTCCCTGTGCCCCCAGGCCTGCGGGGAACCCACATGGAACACGCCTATGACTTCTACAAGCCAGACCTGGCCTCCGAGTACCCAGTGGTGGACGGGCAGCTCTCCATCCAGTGCTACCTGCGGGCGCTGGACCGCTGCTATGCTGTGTACCGCCGGAAGGCAGAGAGCCAGTGGCAGCAGGGTAAGTGGTGGCACCCTGGGGGTGCCCGCGCCATCCCGCTGGATGCTGACAGCCCCCATATTGCCTTCCAGCTGGCATCCAGCGGCCCTTCACCCTCGACGACTTCAAGTTCATTATCTTCCACACGCCCTTCTGCAAGCTGGTGCAGAAGTCGGTGGGACGGCTGCTGCTGAACGACTTCCTGGCCACCCCCAACCCTGACACAGCCACCGGTCTCTACAAGGGGCTGCAGCCCTTCCGGTGGGTCTGCGCGCTGTGTCCCCCGTCCCCCAGCCCAGCCAGGGATGTGCCTGGGTGGGGTTCAAGCCAGCCTCTCTCCGGGCAGTGGCGTGAAGCTGGAGGACACCTACACCAGCAAGGAGGTGGAGAAGGCGTTCCAGGCAGCCAGCCAGGAGATCTTCAACCAGAAGACGAAGCCCTCCCTGCTCCTCTCCTCTCGCAACGGCAACATGTACACGCCGTCCATGTACGGCTGCCTGGCCTCCCTCCTGGCACAGTGAGTCCCCCCAAAAGCTGGCTCGGGGTGGGGGGGAGTTTGTTTTGGGGAGGGCAGTCCCTGACCAAACTGGATCGGGGGGCAGGTGCCAGCACTCATCCCCCTCCTCTGCAGCAGAGACCCGATGCTTTCATTGCACATAACCCCTGGCATGTTCACCTCCTCCCCCACGCTGTCTCCCAGCCAGCCTTTTCATCCCAGTTTGCTGGAGCTGGGCCGGTGCATAAAGCCCTTCTGTCAGTGCTGGGAGAATGAAAACCCCCTTGTCATGCCCGGGAGAATGGCTGTTCCCTGCTGCCGGTGGCGGCAAAGGAGCCGTGGGAATGGCCAGGCACTGGGCGGGGGACAAAAGCCTCATCCCACTGCCCCTCCTTGGGCAGCCCTGGTGCTCCCTGGCCCCGAGCCCCCACTGCAGGCATCCCCTTGCTCTGGGGCCACCTGCCCTTGGCAATGTGGCCACAAGTTGCCATTTAATCCGGCCCCAAGTCCCAGGACCCCCCTGCCTGTGAAGGGGGCAGGAGGCAGCCCCTTACGCTGCCCCCACAGCCCTGCATCCCCCCACTAGCCTCCAATCCCCTCTAACCCTGCTAACACCTCACTGCAGATCCTCGGCGCAGGACCTGGCCGGCTCCCGGATCGGCGCCTTCTCCTATGGCTCGGGGCTGGCCGCCAGCATGTTCTCCCTCCGCGTCTCGCAGGATGCGGCCCCGGGTGAGCCCCACGGGAGAGGGAGGCCAGGAGGGGAGGGTGGCGTGGGGCTGCGGGGCCAGGGCCGCTGGCAGTGCCATCTCACCTGGGGGGGTCCCCACCACCAGGTTCACCCCTGGATAAGCTGGTCTCCAGCCTGGCTGACCTGCCAGGTCGCCTGGACGCCCGCAAGCGTGTGGCCCCACAGGACTTTGCTGAGATCATGAAGCGGCGGGAGGAGACCCATCACTTGGGTGAGTGGGGCCGGGGGGATGTGACACCTCCCCGCTGGTGCCCCACGGCCCCGGTGAGCATCACCACCCTCTCCCCGCAGCCAACCACGCTCCCCACGGCTCCCAGGCAGATCTCTTCCCCGGCACCTGGTACCTGACGCGGGTGGATGCCAAGTACCGCCGGGAATACGCCAGGAAGCCCATCTAGCAGGGACTGTAGCGGTGAGCCCCGGGGAGGGGGATGCTCTCCTCCCCACCAGCATCCCTGCTCACCCCCAAATCTGGGGCTGGCCTCCATGGGAAACCTCACCTTGGATGGCCGGGAAGCAGCTGGCGGCACCTCGGGCCCTGGAGCTGGTGGAGACAGCAGCGTTTTCCGCAAACACCCGGGTGGCACAGGGGAATAAACACGTGGATGAGAGAGGGCAGCAGCCCAGCTCTGGCTTCTGGTCACAAGTGGTCCCCACCCGCCCCAGGGCTCTTCCCTCAACCACCATGGGGCTGGATTGCGGTCCCTTACAGGATTTATCCCATGGGCACCTAATGGAGCTGCCTGCCCCGTTGGACACATGCCTCAGTGCCCCCTATTTCCCCAGGATGGGAGTGTGCCCTGACATTTTGGGGCAGCCAAGTAAACCCCAGCTCCCCGGTCTCCAGTTTGGCAGTGGTAAGATGCCATTTTCCCCATGATGCCAGCAAATTGAAACATCCCCAGGGGAAAACCCAGGGGGGGAAGAGGGGGCAGGTGACGTGGGGGCTCACGGGAGGGCTCAGCCCCCCTTGGAGTGCTGCCTGCTCTCTGGGCCATGCCCTGGCACGGGACCATGGCCGGACGGGACCTTGGCGGGGCCGCCGCAGATTGAGCAAGACCTTTGCCCCCTTGAGCAAACAGCAGTGGGGCCGGGGGGGCAGAAGGGACAGAGCCTGCAGGAACTTTGTGGTCAGGTACAAGGGACCACACAGAAAAGGCATCACACGCTCTCTCCTCTTGGACCCTTTATTGAGCATGGGGCCACCCCAAGTTCAGCGCGGGGGCTGGGGGCGGCCAGGTGTGATGCTCCCCCGCCTGTGGGGGGATCCAGGTGCTGCGGCCGTGGGGATTCCTTGCCGGCAGTCAGGGGCTACAGGTGGAGCTGGAAGACCTCCATGACGCGTGGCTTCAGCTCGCCAAGGTTGGACAGGGGGGCCGAGAGCCCCACAACGCTCCACTGCTCCCCCGCCACCATGCCGGAGCTGTGATAGGACTGGAGGTGGACCCCCACCTTCCCCAGCAGTCCTGGAGAGGAGGAGAAGGGTTAGGGGCTGCAGGCTGCCCCAGCACCCCGCAGGTAGCAGGGCTCTGCCCACCCCAACACCCCACAAAAGGTCCACGATGCCATTTCTTTTCCCCTACCCCAAGTCCTTTGCTCCAAGCCCCCAACCCTCTGCCCAAGCCCCCCCATCCCCATCTCTTCATGTGACACCTGTCCCCCCTCCCTGCTGCAGCTGGGGCTTGGTTCAGGCGCGAATGTGGGGTTCCCCCCAGGCTGCCCCCCCTGCTTGGGGGTGATGCAGGGAGCTTACCAGCGAGCGTAGGCAGCGCGCTGGGCTCGGAGGCTTTAGTTCTGTAGATGAGGATAGGGCCGGTCAGCGGGGCTGGCTGCTTGAAGGTGGCCCCATTGAGCTCCCGCAGCACTGGGGTGCTGCCCTGCACCATCCCCGTTGCCCGGTGTGGGGTGCCCTGCAGGGCCACCTGCAGCAAGCCGGCACTGCCATCGGGCTCGGGGGCCATGTCGCCATGGGTGGTTGTGACCTGCCAGAGAGATGTGGCCACTCAGCACCCAGGTCCTGCACGTGGCAGGGCGTGGAGAAGGGATGTCCTCAGAGGCCACCCCAGGGGATGTCCCCCCCAGCCTGAGAGGTGCATTAGCAGCCCCACGGGGCGACCCCGGGCTCATGCTGCTTGGCAGGGAAGGACAGGGTCTGGGTGCGCCAGGCTGACATGTGGAGCCCCGGATGTCCACGCACCTTCAGCCCAGCCTCCTGGGCCAGCAGCAGGGCGTTCACCAGGGTCACCTCCTTCTGTGCCCCTCCAGCCAGCATGCCCGTGGCCACAGCGGGCATCAGGTAGCTCCCGGCCTCCCATAGGGGTGTCCCTGGGGTGCAGGGAGAAGGCAGGGGGTGGATGGGCCAGCAGCAGAGAGGTCAACCCCACACTGGAGCAGCCAGCCTGGGGCTGGTCCTTCCACCAACTCCTTCCACCCACCCACCCATACACCCATCCCTACTCACATCCTCCCTCCCATTCATGCAGCCATCTGTACCCCTACACCCCCGTCCTCCCACCATCCTCCCACCCCACCATCCAACCACCCTCACGTCCATCCCTCCACCTGGCCACACACCCATCCCTCCTCCTATCCACCCAGCCCAGTGGGTCCCCACGTGCCCCTGTGTGCTGTCCACCCATCAGTGTCCCTGTGCCCGGGCATGGGGTGCAGCCTGCCTGGCTCACCTAGGGTGCAGACCTGCACACTGCCCTGCACTTGCTTGCCCACCGTGTGCAGCACCGTGCCCAGGGCCCTGGCCAGGGCGATCCAGGGCTTGGTCTGGGGTGTGAAAGCCTTGCTGAGAGCCTGCCCGTTGACCTGCGAGGAAGAGCAGGATGTGCGATGGGAACCTGCCAGTGAGCACACAGGGTCACTCCCAACGCACCCATGCTTTACAGACAGGGAAACTGAGGCACAGAGGTCAGGTACCCGGTTGGGGTACTCACTATGCCAGCCAGCCCCTTCCCCGTGGCCATGTCCATGATCTGCATGGCGATCTCCTTGCCACAGCGGCTCTGTGCCTCCCGTGTGCTGGCACCCAGGTGCGGGCAGCAGATGACGTTGGGGTGGTTCACCAGGTCGCGGTCCTTTGGGGGCTCCTGCCGACACAGCCCCGTCCCACCGTCAGCCCCCAGCACCCACCTGGGAGCCCAGGGGGCATTTACACACTCTTCCCTTGCAAGGAGGGGAGCTGGGGAGGGCTGTCCCCGGCTCCATGGGGTTTGCCGGGCTCTCCTGGCCTGGCTTGGGCACAGTTAAGGTGATGCTGAGCCGAAGCCAAGCTCAGGGGGTCCCCACGGCCCCGCTCACCTGCGTGAAGACATCAAGGGCGGCCCCACCACACTGCCCCGACTGCAGCGCCCGCAGCAGCGCACCCTCGTCCACGATGCCGCCGCGGGCACAGTTTACCACCTGCACACCACGGCGGCACTTGGCGAACGTGCTGTCGTTCAGGAGCCCTGCGGAGGGAGGGAGCGCCGTGAGTGGTGAGGGGCTGCCCTGGCTCCCCCCAAACCCCACCGCACCGGTGCCCGCCCCATACCCATGGTGGAGGACAGCAGCGGCGTGTGCACCGTGATGAAGTCACAGCGGGGCCAGATCTGCTCCAGCGGCAGCTGCTCCACGCCAAAGGCAGCCGAGGCTTCGGGGGTGATGATGGGGTCATAGCCTATGGTCCGAG
>NW_008794624.1:1694459-1695787 GCF_000699145.1 Aptenodytes forsteri | reverse complement strand
CCCGTCCCACCGCCAGCCCCCAGCACCCACCCGGGAGCCCAGGGGGCATTTACACACTCTTCCCTTGCAAGGAGGGGAGCTGGGGAGGGCTGTCCCCGGCTCCATGGGGTTTGCCGGGCTCTCCTGGCCTGGCTTGGGCACAGTTAAGGTGATGCTGAGCCGAAGCCAAGCTCAGGGGGTCCCCACGGCCCCGCTCACCTGCGTGAAGACATCAAGGGCGGCCCCGCCACACTGCCCCGACTGCAGCGCCCGCAGCAGCGCACCCTCGTCCACGATGCCGCCGCGGGCACAGTTTACCACCTGCACACCACGGCGGCACTTGGCAAATGTGCTGTCGTTCAGGAGCCCTGCGGAGGGAGGGAGCGCCGTGAGTGGTGAGGGGCTGCCCTGGCTCCCCCCAAACCCCACCGCACCGGTGCCCGCCCCATACCCATGGTGGAGGACAGCAGCGGCGTGTGCACCGTGATGAAGTCACAGCGGGGCCAGATCTGCTCCAGCGGCAGCTGCTCCACGCCAAAGGCAGCCGAGGCTTCGGGGGTGATGATGGGGTCATAGCCTATGGTCTGAGGCAGAGTGGGCGCTCGCTCCTGCAGCCTGGCACAGTGCTGGCAGCTGGGCCAGGGGGGTCCATGCTCCCCATTGCTCCCCATCGCTCCTCCCTGCCCTGGCTCCTTACCTTCATGCCAAAAGCTTGCATGCGGGTGGCCACCTCCCTGCCGATGCGCCCCAGCCCCAGCACGCCCAGCGTCTTTCCGTTCAGCTCCATGCCCATGTACTAGGGTGCAAAGCAGAGAGTGAGTGAGCACACCCCACAAGGGCACCCGCCGCCCTGTCCTGCCCGGGGCGCTGCGCCCACCTCCTACCTTCTTACGGTCCCACTTGCCCTCCTTCATGGAGGCAGCTGCCTGTGGGATCTGCCTGAAAGGGGAGGCTGCAGTCAGCGCGGGGGCAGGGGGCTGTGGGGCGTACATCTGTCCCCCCGTCCTGCCCCGTGCTCACCTGGCCAAGCACAGGATCATCCCGCAGGTGAGCTCGGCGGCGCTGAGGCTGTTCCCAGTGGGTGTGCTGGGGATGGAGAGTGGTGTCACTGGTGTGTCAGCCCCAGGCTGATGGGGTCTGCACCCTGTGAGGATGGAGATCCGCAGGGTGGTGCCATGGGGTGCCATGGGTGGGGAGGGCACCCTGCTGAAGCCTCCCTTGTCTCCCCAGGAGCGCAGGCAGGGATGTCCCCATGCTCCTGCTCTTACTTCATGACCAGGACACCCTTCCTGGTGGCTGCCTCCACGTCGACGTTGTCCACGCCGGTGCCCGCTCTGCCCACCACCTGC
>NW_008794624.1:1687304-1693715 GCF_000699145.1 Aptenodytes forsteri | reverse complement strand
GCCAGCAGCCCCAGAGCAAGGGGGTGCCCCGGCAGGACCCCGCTGCCCCCGGGCCGGGGAGCCACGAAGCCGAGGGGAGCGGGGGGCAGCGTGTCCCCCCGCCCGCTCACCGCGGCCGTGCCTCAGTGTGCCTGCCCCGCACATCACAGCACGGCAAGGCAGGAGGGGAACAGCGGTGGCAGCCATGGGGGTGCTGGTGGCTCCCCGCAAAGCTGGGAGTGCTGCCGGCAGGGGAGCAGCCCAGCCCCCAGCCCATGGCAAGCCCAGACACGTCCCCCCAGCTTGCCCAGGAATGGGGGTTCCCCAGGCCCCACAGCCCAGAGGTGAGGCAGTGCCGTGGCCCCTGCCCGCCCCCGGCATTGCACCCGCTGTTGAGCAATGCCCCCGATAAGGGGCCAGGGGCATGGGGCCAGCCCTGGCCACTGGCTCCCAATGACGTGGGGTGCATGGGAGCCGCCCAGCAAACACCCTCCGTGGGGCAAGAGCCATGTGACTGTGTCCAGTGACCTCGTGGGGGAAAGTGCTGGCCCTCAAGAGGGGACGGTGTGGGGACCCCATGGGGCCAGGCACAGCCTGGCATGAGTGATGGTGAGGGATGGAGGACATCCCCTTGCTCATGGGGACAAAACCTGGCAGTGCAGCTGGACCAGACAGACCCCAGGGGGGGAGCCAGGATCTGGCCCTTCCTTGCCCACCACTTTCCATGCACTTCGGCTGGGCAGCAGGGACACGGCGCTCCCAAGCCAGGTCCTGACAGGACTGAGCCCTTCCCCAGACTCTGTGCCGCCCAAGGTGCAGGGCTGGACCCAACTGCCCCATGTGAGACCTGGGGTGGCCCCAGAGGCTGTTAAACCCAGCAGAGCCCAAGTGATGGACCAGCACTGCTGAGGTGTGAGAGCCCAGCGCTACGTACACCTCGGCACTGCATACACCCCGGTGCTATGTACACCCTGGCACTACCTATACCCTGGTGCTGCATACACTGCAGCCACAGCCAGGAAACAACTGTGACGCCAGAGGAGGGAAAGTCCAGGGCAGCCGACACAGGGCGAGAGATGGGGTCAAGGCAGCAGCTGGAGAAATCTGCGGCGGGGTCCTGAAATGGCCCCTTGACGGGGCTGTGTGACCCAGGGACAGGGACAGGGCTCCCTGTCCACAGCCTCACGTGTGCCATGGGCTGGGGGCACCCATGCTGCAGGACATGCTGTGGCTGGGACACGGCCCCACAGCCCCACTGGCCCTTGGCACAGCGCTGCCACTGGCCCTGGCCTCGGTTAACCATTAAGACATTGCTCAAGGTGTTCACCAACCCGGCGTCTTGGCACCCTGCTCCCCATGCTGGCACCACCTGGGTTTGCCCAACGCCTCTGTACGTCTCCGTGGCCCCTCTCCCACGTGGCACCTGTGGCCCACTTGTGTGGAGGCGGGCCAACCCCCCTGCCGCCACATCGTATTTGCTGGCTTTTCCTGGCCGGCTGGTGCCCTCTCCTGGGGAGCAGTGCTGGAGGCACAGCTCAGCGGCACCCCAGCACCTTGTCCCTCGCAGGGGGCCTGCTGGGACACAGGGGGCACTGGTGGGGTGGCAGTGCCAGCAGGCATGTCCCCCGGCTCCTGGCCCTCCAAGGGAGCCAGCTGGCAAGACTTGAATCTGGTCCCTACCTGTGTCCTGAGGAAGGGCCCCTAGGGCTGGTGGGGACCCCAAAGCTGGCAGGGCCAGGGGGATGGCTGCCCGGGGGACATGGGCCGTGGTGGCCAATGAACCACTGGAACGGAGTCTGGGGGTTATGGGGACACGGCAACCCACTGCTGACCCCATTCATACAGGGGTCCTGGATGGGATCTGCTTGGTGGCAGGTGTGGGGGGCCACAGGGGATGGCTGGCCAAGGGCCCGTGGGTGCAGGATGGAGGAGAGTGATGGAGGGGGTGGTCCCTGCAGAGGGTGTGGGTCTGGGGGAGAGGGCAGGGGCAGCACTGGGGCTGGGGTATCAAGCAGGGAAAGGAATTAGGGGGGTCAAAGGGGACTGGGGTTATTAGGGTCGGGATAGGGGGTGGCAAAGGAGAGGCAACGGTGAAGGAGATTGGGGTATTAGGTTGTGACGGTGGGTGTTAAAGCGGGGGTTGGGTGATGGTGGGGTCAAGGGGGATCGAGGGTGACAAGGGTGTCCCAGTGAAGGACTGGGAAGTCATGGAAGATTAGAGAGCAAGTGAGGGTGTTGTGGGGCTGGAAGGGTACCTGGGGGCCTCATGGGGCTCTGTGGGTGACAAGGGGGATTGGAGGTGTCAGGTTGGATGGAGGCATCCAAGGAAGACCCAGGGTGGTAGGGGATGACAAGGAGGACTGGGGGTAACTGGGGTATTGGGACAAATGGTTAGGAGTGCCTTGGGGGATCTTGGCTAAATGGGGGTCTTTTGGGGTGACTGGGAAATTAGGGGAAGGATTGGGGGGGTCAGGGAGGGATCAGGGATGGTGCCTGGGGGACTGAAGGGTGGGGAAGGATTGGGATTCAGTCCAGAGGGACTGGGGGAAGTGGATTGGGGGGGGGGGGTGGCTGTGTCAGTTGGGGCAGGCTAGCAGTTGGGCAGGGGGACTGGGGAGACAAAGGGGGAGATGGAGAGAGGGAGCAAGGGGGGCAGAGGAAGGGAGCAAGGGGGGGACAGAGGGAGGGATGGAGTGGGAAAGGAAGGATGGAGGGTCAGAAGGAGGGATGGAGCGGGAAAGAAAGGATGGAGGGTCAGAGGAAGGGATGGAGGGAGGGATGGAAGGAGGGAAGGAAGGATGGAGGGTAGCAGGGATGGATGAAGGATGGAGGCAGGGAGGAGGAGGAGAAGGAGAAGGAGGAGGAGGGGATGCAGCGGCAGGCGGAGCCGGCCGGTGCCGCAGAGCCGCCTCCCCGGCGCACGCTGGGGCGGCCAGGCAGCGCCTGCGGAGACCCGCCGGCTCGGCCCGGTGCCGCCCGGTGCCGCCGGTGCCCAGCCCGGTGCTACCCGGCGCGGGGCAGTGGTGCCCGGCCTGGGGCAGGATGCGAGCCCCGCGGCAGAGGTGAGAAGCGTGTCCGTGTGTGCGTGTGTCATCCGTGGGTGCATGTGTCCGTGGGTGATGCCGGTCGGGATGTCCCTGTGCCCTGGGCACGCGTGGGGGCTGCGTGTGCCCACGCTGGGCTGTGGTGATGCCGCGGTAGGTTCAGGCCCAGGTACCAACCGGCATCGATGTGGCCGGGATGTGGCTGGGATGCAGCTGTGCTCTCGGGGCTGTGTGGGGCCGGACACTGCCTGTCCCCAACCCCATCCCCCTTGGGCCGTGGGTGTCCCCTGCCTGCTGCTGGGGTCCCGCGGGTTGGTGCTGCAGGTGGGGCTGTGGGACACCCCACTTCCAGCTGGGCTGTGGCTCGCCGGGCCCTGCATGGGGCAAGCCCGGGAGCGCTGCCAGGCATCCAGGCAAGGGGTTCAGGGGAGCTGCCAGTGCGCGAGAAGTGAACAGGGGCCCCTCGTCCAGCACTGGGGGCACACAGGTGGTCGCTGCCCTGTGCCGTGAGGACCCGGGGGTGCCAGGACAGCATGTGCTGTGCCAAGCAAGAGGGCAGGGGCTGTAGGGTCCTGTGGGGCTGGGCTGGCACTGGCACCAGCACTGGGCTCTCCTCGGGGCGCCGGGCAGGTGGGGTTTGCTGGGAGGTGGTGGGCCAAGGGTGGCCCTGTGGGAAGCACTGTGGTTCGGGGTGCCAGCATGGGGAGCCCTGTTTGCATCCTTCCAGCTCTTCCCCTGGCTCTGCCCATCCCCAATTCCAGCCTGAGCCACCGGCCAGACCGTTTGTCCCGGCACCCGGCCAGGGCTGTGGGGCCTTGGGAGCCGTGCCGGCTGCCACGCGTGCGGTGCAGTGCCGGGAGCCGTCCTCGCCAGGAGTGTGGGTAACGCCGGCCCCCAGCTCCCTCCGTCCTGCCACGCTCAATGGAGACCTTGTTGCTGTGCCCTGTGGGCGGGCGGGCGGTGGGCGGCTGTGCCGTGTGCTGTGCACACACGCCCAGGCGCACAGGCGGCCGCCGCGGTCGTGGCTGGCTGTCCCCGGCTCCACCTCCCCCGTGGCGGCACTCATCCCCTGCTGAAACATTTGTGCCGACAAGTCAGCAGGGAGCCAGGCCGTGCCACACTCGGCATCCTGGCCCCGGCACTGAGCTGCCACGCTCTCCCTGGCCTTGTCCAGCCCTCACCACGGCCCCTCTGCCAGCCTGGAAACAGTCGCAGGCACCCGGAGTGGCTGTGGCTGAGCACAGGGCTGGGGGCTGCCATCCATCACTTCGTCCATCCTTCTGTCCATCTGTCTATTCGTGGGAGGTGATCCAGCAGCAGGAGGAGGTGAGTTGCCGTCGGTGTGCTGAGCAGTGCTGGGTGCTTTGGGGATGCTCTCCCATGGGGCAGTGCCACCCTCACGCAGCCGACGTGCCGTGGCCCTGGCAGCCACCCCTGCGCTCTCCCCTCTCCCCGGCGGCACTCCGGGGTGCCGGTGCTGGCAAGCAGCCACGGTGGCCCTGGTGTGATGCTGTGGAGATGCTGTGAGTCAGTGGGTGCTCTGAGTCAGGGCCGCGTGGCAGCCCTCGTGCCAGGGCTTGAAGTTACATCAGGGGTGGGAAGTGCTGCCTGGTGGGTGGGGGGCCCTGGGACAGTGCCCCCCTCCGGCTCTGCACTGTGCTGGCAGCTCTGCTCCGCACCCCAGGGTGGCATGGCCAGCATGAAAGGGCTCTTGTCCTCCTGCAGCCCCAGCAGCACCACGGTGGCCTCCCCTTTGCAGCAAACAAATTCCCAGTGTTGGGCACACGGATGGGGAGGGGGGAGTCCCCATCCCGCCCAGCCAGCCGTGGCAGAACCCAGGACTCCTACCGGCCCAGCAACCCCGTGGCCTGGCACGGGGCTCCCAGTCCTGGTGTTGGGGGGTGCTGGCTGGGCAGCCAGGCTGCAGGAAAGTGGGTGCTTTGCTTGCTCACCCCAGAGCCCATGGCCAGCCACACCGTCGGGCTGGCCCTGCCTCCAGGTGGCCCCGAGGAGCCCCCATGGCACTGGAGGCACAGGGGTTGGCCACCCTCCTGTCTGGGTATTACCCCTCTGGGTGTTGCATCTCCTTGGGTGTTGTGCTTCCTCTGGTATTGCATGTCCTCGGGTGTCACACCCCCAGGTATGGCACCTCCTTGGATATCGTACTGTGTCTCCATGGGTATTGTGCCTCTGGGTATCGCACCTCCTTGGGTATCAGGTATTTGGCTGTCATGCCTCCTTGGTTGTTGTGTCTCCGGGTATTATGCTTCTGGGTGTCATGCCTCCTTGGATGTCATGTCACTGGGTATTGTGCCTCTTCGGATATTTTGCCTCCTGGGATATCATGCCTTGGGATATCGTGCCACTGGGTATTGTGCTTCCTTGAGTATTGTGCATCCTTGTGCATCTTGACTCTGGGTATTGTGGCTCCTCGGATGTTTTGCCTCTGGGTATCATGCCTCCTGGGTATCCGTCCTCCTGGGGTGTCATGCCTCTACAGATCATGCTTCTTGGATACTGTGCCTCTGGGTATCGGGTCTCCTTGGGTGTCATGCCTTTGGTTATTGTACTTCTGGGTGTTGTGCTTCCTTGAATGTCATGCCTCTGGGTACCGTGCCTCCAGGTACCGCGCCTCTGGGTACTGCACTTCTGGATACTGCACCTCCATGTACTGTGCCCCTGAGTACCGTGCCTCTGGGTATCGTGCCTCTGGGTACTGTGCCTCTGGGTAACATGCCAGTTATGGTGCCTGGCAGGGCGCAGGGCCATGCCTGGCCAGCGCTGGTGTGTTTAAAGCCATCATGCCTCAGTTTCCCCTCGTGGCGGGTTGTTGGTGCAGGGGCCGTGACACCCTGCAGTTGCCTCCTCCCGCTCCCTCCCAGGCTGGCAGTGCTGTGTCCCCTGCCCATCAGGTGCTGGTGTGGTGTCCCCAGCTCAGGGGGCACAGTCCCAGGGCCACCTGTGCTGTAGGGACCTGCTGTCCCTGCCCAGCTGCCGGGGCTCAGCATCATGCACGTGGGCAGGGCGCTGAGCCCATCGTGGTGCTGGGGGTGACTGCCCACCACCCGGCTCTCAGGACCCTCCAAAAAGCTGTCATGCTGGGATTAGAAAATGAATACTCTGATGGGTTTTTTTAAGGAAAAAAATCTGGGTTTTTTAATTTGTGGGTTTTTTCTTTCTTTTAAATCATGAAATGACTCACGCTTCTCTGCTGAAAATAAACCTGATTGCAGCTGCGGTGGGGAGCTGGTGAGCTGTGATAGCATGGAGGCAGGGGGCCCCTTGGAGAGCGGCCGGGGCCGGGGCCAGCCCTGCCTTAGGCAGCCCCTGCTCGCTGCCAAAACCCAGACCCCCTCCCCGGGGCCGCGGGGGGCTGCTGCCGGGGCTC
>NW_008794624.1:1686504-1687121 GCF_000699145.1 Aptenodytes forsteri | reverse complement strand
ACTCCCGTGTGCCCCTGTGCATGCACGCACAGGGGTGCACACACGCCCCCCCCCCATGCACCCCCACAGATGTACAGGGGTTTTTTCTTGCCTGGAGTTCACCCCCCCACCCCGGGCAGGCTTTTGAGTGACTGTTTGATGTCGGGAGCTCGCCCCACCGCCCCCCCAACCCAGTGCCGTGCCAGCCTCTGGCCCGGGGGTGGGGGAGACGCGGCAGCCGCCGTGCAGACACTTTGGTAAAATCCCCCACTGCCCTCCCAGGCCCCTCTGGCACAGCAGCTGGGTGGTGCATGGGGGCCCTGGGGGCTGGACCCCCGATGCCTTGTGTGATGTGGCCGTGTGCTCCTCTCCACAGGGACCCCTGCAGTGGTGACGGGTTGGCCGTGCTCCCCGGAGCCAGCCGCATGGCGGGTAAGACACCCCAAGAGCCCCCCTGTACACTGCATGCCCCAGCTCCGTGCCCTGCCGAGGGTGATGTGCCAGTGCTCAGCACCCGGCAGTGTGCATCACCCCATGGGATGGCCAGGGGCTCACCAGGCCCCAAGGTGTCCCGGTGTCCCTCCCGGTGACATCTTGGGGGCAGGCGTTGTGCGGCGCAGCTGCTTCGGCGCCGGACG
>NW_008794624.1:1685545-1686002 GCF_000699145.1 Aptenodytes forsteri | reverse complement strand
GCGGGCGTTGTGTGGAGCCGCTGCTTCGCTCGTCTGACTGCCGCTCGCCCTCACTCCCTCCCAGCTTCCCAAGACAGGCCCTGGGTTGACGGTGATGAGGACCCCACATCAGCTGAGCTGCGGGGGTCCCATGGCCCCCCGGGTGCTCAGCCCCAGCCTGGCCCCTTGGTGCAGACGTGTCTCCTCCAGGACCTGGAGATGGGTCCCCTCGTCCAGACGCAGACCCTTCGGGACTTTGAGCAGGTGAGACCACGGGGTGCCGGGACCCCCCCATGGCACTGCCAGGAGCACCCCAGCACCACTGGGTGCTTGCAGGATACATGCCGGATCCCCTGGGTGCATCAGTGGGGTGCAGAAGGCAGGAGAAGGATATGGGGCAGGCGGCGGTGGGGCGGGGAGAGGGGGCTCAGCCCCCCCGTGTGCTGCGCTCCCCCTCGCCGCTCTCCTGGCTGAGGCG
>NW_008794624.1:1682106-1685371 GCF_000699145.1 Aptenodytes forsteri | reverse complement strand
GCGGCGGGGGGTGCGGGCGGGCAGGGACCCCGGGCCGTGTCCCCGGCGGCACCATGTGAGGGGTGCCGGGATGCCCCCCCCATGGAGCACCGGCCATGGCTAACGGGTACCGCACGCTCTCCCAGCACCTCAATGACCTCAAGAAGGAGAATTTCAGCCTCAAGCTGCGCATCTACTTTCTGGAGGAGCGTGTCCAGCAGAAGGGCGAGGGCAGCCGGGATGATGTCTACCGGCGGGTGAGCGTCCGTGAGGGACAGGTGCCCAATGGGGGTTTCCCTCCTGATGCCCCCCCCTTTTCTGGGAGGAGATGGGGCCGGGGGAGCGCAGCTGGTGGGGATGCCGGGGAGGGCATTGGGCACAGCACTGGGGCTGGGGGAGCCGCTGTGCGGGAGTTTGCCTCTCGCTGTCTTTGACCGGAGCGGGGAGACATTCGGGGAAGGCGTCCCCAGCCCGGTGGGGTGCCCAGGGTAGGTGGTGGTGCCAGTTTGGGTGCAGACAGATGGAGCGGGTACACCCCGTCCCAGCACCAGTGGGCTAAAATACCACCCGTGCCGCTTAGTGCCAGGAGCACCCAAAGCCCTGCCGTGAGGTGGGGGACCCCCATGCCACCTCTGATGCATTCCTGTGGGCAGCGGCACTGGGGGGGCTGGGCAAGCATGGGGGCATCCTACCCGCCTGCATCCCGCCCTGCAGAACATTGAGCTGAAGGTGGAGGTGGAGAGCCTGAAGCGGGAGCTGCAGGAGAAGCAACAAGCCCTGGACAACACATGGTGAGTGGGGCCGGCCAAGCCCCTCGCCCTGGGGCAGACGTGGCACCCATGCGCCGTCTGCGGTGCTTGCGTGGGGACGGGGGTTGTCTGTCTGCACCCTGCCCACAGCGGGCAGCGGAGGGTTTTGCAGTGGGGCTGGAGGGGTTTGCAATGGGGCTGGGCACCCGCAGAGCTCCTCTTACGGCCCCGGCGCCAGCCAAAAATAAAGGGCAGCACCTGTTCGGTGGGGGAGGGCAGCGCTGTGCCCGGGGGCCGTGGCGCGGGTGTCCCGCAGTGGGGCACCGCCGGGCACGGGGCTGGGGGCACGGCAGCCGGGGAGCCCCTGGTTTCGGGAGCGTGCAGGGGCTGCTTTGGTGGTTCAGAGCCTGAGCATGACCGGGTGCTTCCGGAGGAGCTGTGTCCTCAGGGCAGCGGCACAGGGAGGTTACAGTACACCTTGCCTGGGGGTCCTGCAGAAACAGCACCCACGGCATGGGGGGAGCTGGGCTGGGGGCACCTGGGGTGGCATGGCTCGCCCAGCCCAGCTGGTTTGGGGTGGGGGCTTTTGCAAAGGGAGGCCATGCTGTGCTATGCCATGCCATGCCATGCTGCACCCTGCCAAGCCCTGCCATGCTGTGCCATGCCATGCTGTGCTGTACTGTGCCATGGTATGCCATGTCATGTGCCGTGCCATGCCATAGTGTGCTGTGCCATACCGTGCAGTGCCATGCCATGTCATGTTGTGAGATACCATGCTATGCCATACCATGCTGTCCCACATTGTGCTGTGCCATACTGTGCTGTGCTATGCCATGCTGTGCCACGCTATGCCGTGCCATGCCACGCCGTGCCATGCCGTGCTGTGCCTGGCAGGGTGGCTGCGGAGAACCAGACGACCCGCAGCCAGGCAGCGCTCCGGCAGCAGTATGAGGAACGGCAGCGGGAGTCGGAGCATGTCTATGAGCTCCTGGAGAACAAGATCCAGCTCCTGCAGGAGGTGAGCCTGGGGGTGGTGGGGGCTGGGGGGGGCTGGGGCCCAGTCCCTGGGGGCTCACCCCACTGCTGTGCAGGAGGCCAGGCTGGCACGGAGTGAGGCCGAGCAGGCCACGGCTCTGGCCAGAGCTGAGGCGGAGCGGTGCCGGGAGCTGGCAGGGAAGCTGAAGGAAGCTGCGAGGATGAAGGAAGAGGACAGGAGTGATGACAACTGCAGTGCTGTGACCCAGAGGTGGGTGCCCAGGACCTGTTCCCTCTGTGCTGCCAGCCTGTGCCCTGTGCTGGCCCTTGGGGACCACCAAGGGGCTGCTGCTGTGCGGGGCCAGGGGGGCTGTGGGCATCCAGTGGGGTGGAGGGGTCATTCCAAGGGGAGGGAGCCAGGCTGTGGGGAAGAGGACCATGCTGAGCGTCCCCCACCCTTCCCTCCCTCGCAGGAGGATTGAAGAGCTGACCCAAGAGCTGGCTGCCAGCAAACGGCTTGTGGAGACACTGTCGGCCGAGAAGCGCAACCTGCAGCAGCGCCTGGAGGAGCCCCCAGCCGTGGGGGGGCAGGTGGGTGTGCAGGCGCAGGGCAACCCCAGCCCGGCACCCAGGGGGGGAGCGCACCCGCCCAGGGCTCGGCCAGCACTTGTCATCCCTGTCCCCTTTTGGGGCTGTGGCCAGGGCTGCGCCACGTCCAGCCCAGCAGTGTCAGGCATTCGCACGTCTGTGCCGTGGTGTTGGGGGGGGCAGGAGGGCCGGGAGGACCCAGTGTGTGGTGTCGGGGGAGAGGCCACCAACCTGTGCAGTCCTTCTGCGGGTGTCGGCGCTGCCTGCGCCCGTCTGCTGTTTAAATCCCGGGTCTTAAAATACCCCTGGCAGCCCGGCACGGTGCCAGGAAGGATTTCAGGGCTGCGAGGGATCAGAGCAGCATGTTCCTGGCAGCCACACGGCTCTGGCCATGCTGTGTCTTGGTGGCACAGTGCTGTCCCCAGCAGCCATGGGCCATCAGTGTGTGAGCTGCCCATGTGGTGGTCCCGCCGGGGGACCCCGGTGTGTGCCCACTGGGTGCCACGGGGTGCTGTGCAGGTACTGGTGCATGGGTGCTGGTGGCCTTGTGCTGTGGGGACATGCTCCCCCCGGGCACTGCCTGCTGGGGCTGGGCACTGGGGCTGGGACACGTCGCTGGCATTGGGACTGGGATGTGGCGCTGGCACTGGACTAGGCACTGGCACTGGGGACAAGCACTAGTGGGGGGCGCTGACACTGGGGCTGGGCCCTGGCATTGGGGCTGGGCCCCCGGCACTGGCCTTGAACTGTCGCTGTCACGATCGCTGTGGCTGTGGCCGGCACTGCGCTGTGCCCACCCCACGTGTGCCTGGGGCGGGCCGCGGGCAGCCACCGCGCATGCGCAACTTGCGGGCGTGGCGACTACAAGTCCCGGCAGGCGCCGCAGCTGCCGCGCACGCGCGAGGCTGTCGTCCGCCGCCATCTTGAAATCTGAGCCACAAGCCGGGCGCCGCCGTGGCAGGAGCATCCTCGGC
>NW_008794624.1:1645428-1681739 GCF_000699145.1 Aptenodytes forsteri | reverse complement strand
GGTCAGCCCGGAGAGGGGGGCAGCCCTGGTGTGATTGGGCTGAGATGTGAAGGAGATGTTGTAGGGTGGGATGTTTCTGTAGCATCAGGAGTCCCAGCGTGTCACCCTCCTAAAAAGGGGAGATTGGTGGGGTGAGAGGTGGCGGTGGGCTCAGGGCTTGAGGGAGCTGTGCCCCGGGAGATGCGCTGAGTGAGCGGTAGAGGCCTCAGGAAGGTCTCTTGAGAACCCCCAGAAGTAGGTTTGGGTGCTGGCCAGGAGGGAGGATGAAGGAAACCTGCCGGATCTGCGCCCGGGAGCTGTGTGGCAACCAGCGACGATGGATCTTCCACACGGCGGCCAAGCTGAACCTCCAGGTGCTGCTCTCCCACGTCCTGGGCAGGGAGCTGTGCCGGGATGGCAAATCTGAGTTCGTTTGCAGCAAGTGTGCCTTCATGCTGGACCGCATCTACAGGTTCGACACCGTCATCGCACGCATCGAAGCCCTCTCCATCGAGCGCCTGCAGAAACTGCTGCTGGAGAAAGACCGCCTCAAGTTCTGCATTGCAAGCATGTACCGCAGGAACAACGAAGACTCTAGCACAGATGACAGAGCTGGGGATGGGACTGTGGACCTGTCTAATTTGCCTGATGTGCGGTACGCTGCCCTCCTTCAGGAGGACTTTGCTTATTCTGGGTATGAATATTGGACGGATCAAGAAGAGCACAGCTTGGAGCCACACAGCTGCCATGCTTCAGAGGGAACAAGTAACCGCCCACGGCGCTGCCGTGGCTGTGCTGTGCTGCGGGTGGCCGATGCTGACTATGAAGCAATTTGCAAAGTGCCGCGAAAGGTGGCCAGAAGCATCTCCTGTGGGCTGTCCAGCCGGTGGTCGGCCAGCATGGGCAACGAGGAGTCATCCGTGTGCGATGCAGCAGAGTCCACCAGCACCAGAGGGCCTGTGGATGGGGAAAGCATGGAGGAAGGCACGCCTGTGTCCTCTGTTGAGTCCCTGGACACAACCGTGGAGGCGAGCCCTCCGCAGCAGAAGGACGAAGATGCAGATAAGGGGGTGAAAAGGAATGGGAAATGTGATGATTTCTCAGATGACCGCATAACCCCAAGCTCTTCGCTGAGCGGGAACAGGCTGGAGCTGGCCCTCAACTTGATCAAGGCTTTGGATTACAAACCCCTTCAGAGCCCCCAAGGCAGCAGGCTACCTATTCCTGTGAAGTCCAGCTTGCCCCATCCCAAGCTTAGCCATGACTTGGCAGATGGCAGCGCTTCTGCTGGCTTAGTGTGTGCTGGTTCTGCCTTCCTGAACGCAGACAGAAAATCCTTTTCCAGAGCTCCTTTGGGTCTTTCCCTGGAGATTTCTGAACTGCAGGAGCTGTGGGATGACCTCTGTGAGGATTATATGCCGCTGCGGGTACAGGTAGAGGTCATTGTGCCGCTGTTTGATTGAGCAGCGTCCCTGTGACCCAACGCTGAGCCCACTAGGGATTCTTCTGTGCTGAGATAATACAGATAGCCATGTGTCACTGAGCCCAGGGCTAAGAATAGGCAGCTCGGTCCTTTTTAGGTGTGCTGCCTCTCTCCTCTGTCATTCTGCTGTCGTCTGTTTCCTCCTTGTGTTCTGGGAAATTAACCCTCCCCCCCTCCATCAGCTCTTCCTGTGAATGCAGCCTGCTAGATGGGTCTAAGCTCTTTGCATGCTTTGTCATTTTTCTGTTGAGAAAACACCAGTTTCACTTCAGCTGTCTCTTTAAGAAGTCGGTGTGACTTTTACCCACAACTAAAGGGAGTGTTTTAAGCTTCTGGGCATGTGTTTTCCAGAAGTTGTCTTTTCTTTGTGCCTGGGTAATGGTTCAGTGTCAGGAACGCCTGCCTCCAGAGCCCTGCCTCTGCAGATCAGGCCTCCAACCTGCCTAACGTGCAGATCCGCACAGAGATCTGTGGCGCATGCCCTGAGGAAAAGGTGTGTTCCTTGCAGGTGGATTTGAGCCAGAGGATAACTTTAGGGTTGGTGTTCTAGATAATTGGTTTATTTGAAAAGATTCATCAATTAACAGCAGGTGTTGCTGAGAGGCGATGAAAGCTGCTTTCACGGGATTCGATGGTAGTCCTCATGTAGCTCTGGATTGCCTCTGTTTTGCTGGCTTTAGTGAAATCTTCATTAGTATGCAGTCAAAAAGCTGAACTTGTAACTCCTTTACCACTTCCCTTAATGAATAGAAGGCCTCAGTCAGCTTCAATTCAGGAATATCCATGTCAGCCTAATTGCATTCCCATTAGCAGCCTTAGTGCTCTCTAATGCTCTAGGTAGCCTGGGGGATTAGAAAAATGCTTGTTTATTACTATGGCAACTGTAGCTGTGCTGAATTATGCTTCCTATTCAGCCAGTGTGGCTTGCTGTCCCATCTGCCCAGGCGTTTCCCAGAGCTGTGTGCTTTTCCCATAAAAACCTGCTCAAGAGATGATGCTAGGGAGGAACATAGAAAAAACTAATTTTCATCTGGTGCACAGAGGCATCACGCTGGCAGCCACCAACTGAAGATGTGAAGCAGGGTAGATGTGCTGCTTCTGTAGACTGTGTTGCTTGCTGCTAATTTTCACCGCTAGGGATATATTTACAGCATAAAAATAGGCTTTCTCTTAACAGAACGTGGTGCAATCAACGTGGCGCATTTACGGCTTGGCTTTGTGTCACGCGTTGCCATCCTCCTCTTGGAACTGCTTTAGAGGAGTTTCTCCAACCTCCAGCCTCTGCCATCTGACTGTTCCTGCCAGGAATTCATCCTGCAGGATTTTTTACTGCCTGTTTCTTGCCGTGGCAGCAGCAGTTGTGGTCTTTGGTGCAGGGTCTGGCAGAAGGGGGAAAGCACTTAATTCTTCGGATGGCTTTAACAGCAAAAATGAGAAGTTGGATGCAGCTAGTAAACTAAATGGTTCTTGTATAAATGATATTTCTTTCTCTTCGTACAAGTAACACAGTTTCTAAAAGTCAGGTACTGCTGTCCAGCGATTCATATGCATAAATGCCTTTCTGGTAACGTGAAAGGAATATATAGGATATATAGGACCACAGTTCCCTTATTGCTTTTGGAAAACTGCAGTTCTCCTTTAAATTTACTGCTGTAAGCTACAATGACTGAAAGATCTGGTGTCAGGGCACATGATCTTGTAGGTACTGTCGTCTTGGGCATTTTCTTGAACCAACAATTCTTCCTTTTCATCACCACAACCCCAGGAAAATGCCATCAAACCCAGCCTTTGTCAGACACACGCTCGCAACTGCCTGCGGTGCCGTGCTGGCAGCGAGGGAAGCGTTGCCCTACTGACAGCTGGTCTTTTACCCACTGTTCTGGGCAGATGTGAGCTTGGCGGGCTTAGATAATGCTGTGATTATTGTCCTTATTTTTGGAAGAAGTGTTCTGTCTAGGTTAGTGTGTGCTGACATTGCTGGAGCTGTACTGAAGAGAGATTGTCAGTAAAATGCTGATGTAGGAAAAACCGCTGGGGAGCCGTGCTCTTCCTTCTGTGGCATGGCTGCGGGGAAGCACAAGGGAGGAGGGAGGCAGCTTGGGCTTTGGGACTTTGGACTCTGGAGCTGGCTCTGCCTTTCCCTTCCCTGCTCTTAACTCTTTGCAGGCTTTTTGCTTATTTTTCTTAGGAGTGTACAAATTGTGGGGAAAGGCGTGTTTTCCTTTCCCCTCCCCGGCCCCCCCCTCCCCATTTTCTTTTCATCAACCTTATTTCAAAATAGCTGTTGTGTGAGAGATTCCAGCAGCTCTCCCTGTCTGATCTGAAGCCTTCCAGCTGACCAAACGTGAAATTACTTGCTGTGACTGTTTAAGGTTTCACTAAAATCTTAACAAAACATCAGGGTAAAGGGAAGCATTGCTTCTGTGTGGAAGCTTCTGTATGTGAGAGGCAATGCACAGGCCTGGGGGAGCTCCCCTGTGCTGCCTGCCTTTCCCAGAGACAGCGTTTCTGTGGCTGCTGAAGATAAGGATTCAATCCGACAGGGCTGATCAGAGTTGACTGTTGTTCTCCCTGCACTGTGCTGCCTGGAGCTGGTGCTCCTCTGTGTGCTCTGAAAAGCTCTGTCATGTTCTCATAGCCTCTGTGCTGCAACCCTGCACTTGCCAGGACTCCCACTTGAAACAGACACCAGTACAATTGATCTCGTATCACTCGTAATATTCAGGAATACTTAACAAGTCCTGTGAGGGCTGGGGTGGGTAGCTGGTTTGAATGCTGCTGTTGGGAGTTAACAACTCACTAGGCGGGAGGTAGCACAAGAGTAAGAAGGGATGACAAGGGATTAGTGTGTGCTCAGCCAGCAGGGTCTGGCAGGCCACGTGTCAGAAAGTAGGCTGTTTCCATTCTCAATAAATGGGTATAGATCATGAAAAAAAATCTCAGCTGTGGCATTCAATTTGCTACGGCTTGTGGAGCTGCAGGGAATCGCACACCGCGTGGGTGCTGGAGCATGGGGAGCTGTGAAGGAGAGCCCAGAGAATCACAAGTGGAGGGGTTCAGAGCCGGGGGTGACTGCCAGGTCACAGCAGGAGGGTAGCTGCTGGGAAGGATTGAAGATTGTGGGCTTGATTAAAAAGGAGAAGCTTGGCAGAACATGGGAAGGACTTTGATTTGGTGCTGGCTTTGTTTTGAAGCTTTTTGAAGCTGCCAGCAGGGTATGTAGGAAGGAGAGGAGGTTTCGGAGACATGGCTTGGGTGTGGGGAGCAGATCCGTCATCAGCCTGCAGACAGTGGTTAGAGCCAGACAAGCTGCTGGGCTCACAGTACTGGAGTGAGGAGAGACAGGAGCCCAACCAGAGCCTCAGGGCAGCAGGGAACTTCTGGCAGGCCAGGCAGAGAGCTGCCAGGTGCCAGCCTGCCACCCAGGTGAAGGGAGACACGGGCAGCATGGTGTTTCGGAGACAGTTAGAAAAGCACAGTGGGGCGTGTTTAAGCCCATGCTGCAAGGTCTCTGAGGGCTGACAGCTGAATAGAAGAAGCCAGTGCAAGACTTGAGCCATTTCTCTCCTTTTTTTTCTCAGAATTTGCAGGATGAACATCAGCAGCCGGCTCCGGGTGACCCTGCAGTGGGGGAGCACGTGTCTGATCTGTGTGCTGCAGAGCTGCAGGGCAAAATCCAGCAGTTTGAAGCTGCCAACAAGGTATTTCTTCATGAACAGCAAATTCAGTGCCTAGTGAGCCTGATGTAGTTAGTATTGGAGGGTGCCTCCTAGCCTGGCCAGAGGCAGGCATCTGCACCTCTGTTCCAGCAAGGGTGTGTGTGCTGACATGTGATTCTCAGTGCTGTTGTCTGCCAGCTTGAGTTAAAAGCATTTACTTTTTTCTGCAGCTGTGCTGTGTAAATTTTCCATATTTTTTTTGGAAACCATTATTTTGGAAGAACTTCCCACTTGCCTGGTGAGCCTTTTGGGAGCTGGTGAAGGGGAGATGCACAGGGCTATTTCCCTGTCTCTTGGATTTGCATGGGCTGAGCCTGGTGCAGGAGAGGAGGGCACCTGCCTTTCGAGACAGCTGCCTTCTTTTTTGTAAGCAGTAAGGGAGATCAGCTCAGAGGGGTCCTGTTTTCATTTTGATTTAAAGGCTTTCTTAGGAAAGAAACATGCAGCTGAGTTGTCTTGAGGCAGATCAAATTTAACACATGTTGCGAGGGGTTGATGTTCTTAGTTATGCTCTTGAACTCTAAGGTAAGTTATACCCACTGGGAAAACAGAGGGATTAAATGGGGAAAAAACATCAGGATGGGATCTTTATTTAAATCTGGGGACAGCTGTAAGCTGTTGGAGCTGCCTGGACCACAAAGGTTGACAGGGAAATAAAGAGGCCCAAGGCCTAGAAAATGCAGTTGGAAGTGTTTAAACAGTTTAGGGCGAGTGTCTCTTAGAGAAGAGATAACATGACAGGTGTGTAAACTGATGAGCAACAAGAGGAAATCATGTGGCAGCACCAACTCCTTAAGAAATTGAGGCTTGAGTAAGTTCCAAGGAAGATGCGTATCATCCAAGACTAAGAATGCCAACAGGCAGCATGTTTAGAAATGCTAATAAGCAGTTGCCTAAATGCACAACGTGCGCTGCATCATGAACATTATGGTGAAAGCAGAGAACTGTCCTAAAACTGTTTGAGATGGTAGTTTCTTTAGGGTGAAAAAGTCTAAGGCAAAAGTTCCTCAGGTTGTAAACCAGACATGGAGACTAGTGAGACGTTCCTCTTTGCTTTGCAGCCATGCTGTTGGCGAGCTGGTACTGGCTAGACTCTGTTGTGCTGAAGCCAGAACTTGAGGCTAAATAAGCCACTGATCTGATTGAATGTAGAATTACCTAGACAAGCAGCTGCTGCAAGAGTGCCTGTGTGGTCGAAGGAGACAGTAAGAGAAGGGGCTAGAAGATTGTAAAGGGGCAGCTGCAATGCTCTGGAGGACCTCAGAAGCAAATGGGACAGTGTTTAGAATGTGTAGCTTCTCCATGTTGATTTTTTTTTTTTCAGATCTCTTGGGAGGTTTTTGGGCTGAAGCAGCCCCTTTCCTCTTAAGGGAACAGAAACAAATGATAGAAACTGGGAAGGCGCTGGGCAGTCCGAGCAAGACTCTCCTGGAGTATGTGGGAGGCAGTATGATGTGTGAACCCAAGCCTGGAACCTCCGCCCTGCACGTGGGGGCTGCATTGGAGGGACCAGAAGCACTGGAACAGTCCTGTGGAGGCACTGAAGGCTTTGTGTTTACTCACTGGTCTCCACCCAGCTCAAACAGTATTTACAGACTCTAGAGGGAGCCACGTTGATCTTGATCTGGTGAACACCTGGGCTGTAGGGACTTGAGTAAGGAGCAGAGGGAGTCCTAAGGGTGTTTATATAGAGCATTAGGCAGGATTAAAAAACCAATATATTTCTGTCTTCAGTTGTTACAGGAAAAGCTGAATGAATTGAATTTTGAATTAAAATCTGTCCAAGAAACATCGCAGAGGCAAGATCGTACAATCCAGAGTCTGAATGAGGCCCTGAAAAACAAAGAGAGTAAGGTAATAGTTTTGGGTGGACAGGGTGGTGCTCACTGAAAGAGGAAAGTGTGCTAGCCCTGTAGGCAGTGACTGAAAAAGAATGCTTAAGTCATTGCTAGGCATCCTGGATCTCATTAAATTACTTATTGCGAAGCTCTTAGTTTCGTGCAATGCTGACATGTATCATAATCCACGCTGGAGGCTTGGGACGGGAGGGTTTGTGCTTGGTTTGCCAATGACTGGGCTTCCTATCCTTTGACTTGTAGGCAGAAGAGCTGTACCATATCATCGAAGGGCAGAATGAAACAATGGCCAAGCTGCGGGACATGCTACAGAGAAGCCATCTGGGACAGTTGCAGGTATGTCCCTGGGAAGCCTCAAATACATCAGGTTTTGTTCTGCAGGGATCCTGATTTTTAAATCCCTCTCGTGAAGTGAATCTTTGAGTTTCTCTGCTTCCCACTCTTGTTAGATATCAGAGAGCCCACTCTCATCCCAGGAGCAGCAAATGTCACTGCTAGATCTTCAGAACACGCTTTTCTGCACCAAGCTGGAGCTGCGGAAGCTGAAAAGAACTCAGCGCCAGAAAGAGCATCAACTGGCTGAAGCCAGGAGAGCAACCCAGCTCCTAGAGACCATGGTGCATGAAGAAGAGCAGCAGAAAGAGGCAACCTGGAAACACAACCAGGTATGACAAGCACTTAGCCTGGAAGTCTCTGGGTTTACACAACTTAAGAAGCACTGTTGTAGTCAGTACTCTGCGCTCATTCATCATTTCTTGCCTACACCAGTCTGGGCACACTTGGCTAACCCCTTGTCACGTGTGTCCTTAGCTTCATATCTGAGGATTTAGAATCAGCAAAGACACTTGATAGCGGGTATGTTGTCCCTTGTATGTCTTTGGCTGGTGCAAATGTTCCATCTCTTTTTGTGATGTTACAAAGTTAATGCCCACTGCTGCACAGGTTAGCTATGATTGACTGTAAAGCTCTGTCTGTGGCCAGAGCAAGGGATTTAGATGGATGGATACCCTGGGAAATGAAATAAAGTCAAACTTCATCACCATGAAAGTGTGTTTTGAGATGTGAAAGCTGTAGTATTGCAAAGCATTTCTGGCTGTTCCCACAGCCCTTGTTGCTCTTGGCTTCTTCAGATTGGCCTGCTGTTTACAGGTCTGGTGAGGACTGACTGCCAAGGTGTGTGCTTTTCCTTTGCAGGAGCTGCGAGCTGTAGTACAGCAGCTGCAGGCAGAGCTGCAGGACAAGGCCCAGCAGCTCCAGACTGTGGAGTGGGAGAAATGCCGTGAGCTGCAGGCCCAGGAGCAGAGAGTTCAGCATTTGAGTCAGCATCTGGCTCGCAAGGAACAGCTTCTGCAGGTGAGATGCAGAAAGATTCAAGTTGAACGTAACTAGTCAGGGCGTCTGCTCCTCCTTTGACTTTTGCATCGCCAAGTACCAGCCTGTAGCTTTCACACATGCCCTTTGAAGAAGGGAAGGAAAGAGGTGCTTCTGGGCTCCCAAGATGAGGAATAAGGCACCAGTATCTGAGTACCTCAGCCCACGGCAATGCCTGGTGAGCCCTGGCAGGTACTAGTCAACCAGCCCCGCGTGCTGGGACTCTACCACTCTTTAATGTGCGGGGTAGAGCAAGTGTAGGGTGAAGGTAGTTAGCCCTGATTCTCTGTGCTGCTCTCTGGAGGGGTTTCTGGAATGACAGTTGTACTAGGGGTGTGTGTGTGCAACCTCTAGGAATCGAGGGAGCTTCTGCAATGCCAGCAAAACTTGGACAAGAGCCCTGCAGCCATGAATGTCATGTTGGAGAAACTGCAGCAGCGAGTCAGCGACAGGGATGCTGCTCTGGAGGTGAGCACACCTCTGTTGGTGATGTCTTAGTTTTCCCTGGGGCTCAGCCTTTGGGCTACCATCAGTGGTGCAGCCCCAGGCTGACCTCAGAGGTGACCATGTCTTCTACGTGCTCTTCATGGCTCAGTCTTCCAGAGGAGCCCTCTGAAAGGGAGAGCTGAGGTGCCCCACAAAGTGAGTGGTGGGCTGCAGAGCCCTACTACCCCATTCTGAGTGATCACCCCCTCTCACCCTAGCGAGCAGTAGATGAGAAGTTCTGTGCCCTGGAGAAGAAGGAGCAAGAGCTGCAACAGCTCCGTCTGTCAATAAGGGAGCGTGGAAGTGACCTGGAGAGGTTGCGCAATGTCCTATCCAGCAACGAGGCTACCATTCATGTGAGTGCTTGTTACCTGGGCATGCGGAGTCCAGCCTGGCTGTGGTGTGGTGCTAGACAAACCTTCCGGTGAATGCTCTGGTTGTTGCTGGGGAGAGTGGCTGCAGGGTGTTGGCTTTCCTCTGGCCTTGTGTGCGGGGCAAGTTCCTGGGTCACTCGTGTTTCTGGGCTGGGTGTAGAGGCGAGTGTGGTGTCTGGAGAGGACAGGTGTGAATCTATGTGACTCCACTAGCAGGAGAGGCTAGTATTTCCAGTTCTGCTTAATTCAGGATAAAGTCTCTGTCCCTGGTTGAGCTGCTTCTGTTGTGGTCCCCAGAGCCTGGAGAGCCTCCTGAAAGCCAAAACCCTGGAACTAGAGCAGGTGTCAGCAACCTGCCAAAACCTCCGCTGGCTCAAGGAGGAGATCGAGGCCAAATCCTGCAGCAGGCAGAAGGAGCAGGAGGGGATCATCCAGCAGCTGCAGACCTGCCTGCATGACAGGAACAAGGAAGTGGAGGTAAGGCCTTAGCTTGGCTTCCTGAGCCTTCAGCCAGTTTGTCTGCAGGGGGTGTGGTCCCAAACCAGAGCCTCCTGGCTGCCTGCCTCTGAGGAGGGCACTTGAACCTGTGCCCAGTGCTTTGGAAGCTGGCTGCTTTTGGCACCTGTAAATACCTGTGCTTTCTGAGACACTGCTTTCTCAGCTACACCCAGGCTGAAGAGCTGTTCCTCCCTGAACAGCTTGCAGTTTGATGGTAGCAATGTCTCTCCATCTCTCCCTTCCTTCCCCTTGTTCAGGAGCTTACAGCAACTCTGCTGTGCAAGCTGGGCCCAGGACAGAGTGAGGTAGCAGAGGAGCTGTGCCTGCGTCTCCAGCACAAGGAGAAAATGCTGCAGGATCTCCTCAGTGACAGGAACCATCAGACCATGGAGCATGATGCTGAAATCCGGGAGCTGCTGCTGGCCGTGAGCACCAAGGAGCAGCAGAGCAGAGTGAGTTGTGGGGAGGCCGGAGTTTATGGCTCTGCCTTGCATTAAGCAAATGGAAGCTGCTTTCTGGCTGCTGTTGGTGTAGCCTGGTGGAGCTGCTGAGTGTTGAAGAACCACATGAGATGCCATGAGCTGTTTCTAGGTTGGTCTCAACCTATCACATGGGAGCAGTTACAAAGCAGCAGCTCTTGTAGCAGTGTTCAGGTGTCAGGTTCCTGTCATTAAGTGGACTGGGCAGGGTTTGTGTGTGGTGGGGGAAGAAGTTCAGAGGTGCAGATCCTCCTCCATGCTCCTGGGCTTGGGGCAGCAGAGGGGCCATGGGAGGGATGCTGCTTCATGTGAGTGTTACCAGACCAGAAAGGAAGACTGAGCTATTTCTTGTGTAGCGCAGAAGTCTGAGGAGGCTCTGCTCATTGCCTCTTAACTTATACGTTAGTCAAACTAGTGCATGGTCCAGGGCATGTAAATGCCACTTAAAGAGCCACAGTTCCTACTCTGCCTACTCTTGCACACTGGGTGTGGTTCAGTGTTACCCAAGATACTTTGCATTGAGTTTCCTTTCATAAAAAGGGGGCTAAAAGGCCAAGCATTGTCTCCTCCTCTTTGTCTGTCCTCTGTCTTTCTCCCCTCCTGAATGGGGTGTGAGAAACTGAGGAGCTTGTTCCTCTGTAGGCAGAGAGGCTGAGCCTTGCTGCAGCTACCTGGAAGCAAAGATGGGAGGGCTGCAGTGGGGTTGCTGTGAGTGGCCAGGAGCAGCAGCTCCCAGGCTGGTTTGCAGATCACTTCTAGTCTCAAGTGACAGACAAATATTGAGATGGTTTCCCTTAGTCTGTAGGGAAGGCGAGGGACAGGGATCCTACCCCTGATCACAGCCCTGCCTTTCCCTATTTTTCCTTCTCAATCAGATGGCTGCTGAGAAGATGGCGCACGCTTTGGCTGAAAGGAGCTGCGAGTTACAACTCCTACGCCAGCATGTGTTGGGGAAGGAGCCTGTCGCGACCCAGTTAGCTGGTGCTAGGCTGTTGAAGCAGGACACACAGCCTATACAAGTAAGAATCGTGCACTGTGTTTCTCTGCCCATGGCCTCGGGGCTCCAGAGAGAACTGATTGCAACAGGAGGAAATGGGAGAGAGGGGAGCACCACAGAGAATGATAAAAATGAAAGTGAGATTAGGGAAGAGACTTCCTATAGGAGGAAGAGAAGAAACTGAGGAGCAGAAATGCTGCCTGGATGTTCTGATCTTGATTCCACCAGCCTTTGTCACTCAGTGTCTCCTTGCATTTTGATCAGGCAGTATTTGAGTCCTTAGGGCACGTGAGAGTATGAAAGAAATCCACCCTCTGACCTTCCAGCATTGACCCAGTCCTTCCTTGGGCTGGGCTGTCTCGCTGTATTGTAATCCTCTCCCTGACATTGTCACATTCTGGAGGGGACAAGAGAGCTAATTTTAGGTCCCACTAATTCTTGGCAGAATCTGCCGGCTGTTTGCTGTCTCTTCCACAATTGGAGTTGGTATTTTTAAAGCAGCTTTGCTAAAAACCCCTTCGAGGCTGAACACAACTCTGAGGCTACATATGCCACGCTCCTACTTGAGCAGCTGTTGATGGTTTATTGGTGAGCTGACATGTTGAATGTTTTTAAGCAGCTGTAAACAGGTTGCTCATTTCTATTCCCAGGATGAAAGTGAGCTCTGGAGACTTCCAGGGACGTGTATGTAGGCCAAGCTCTGTTTTTTCCTTCCTGCGTGGTCCCTCTGGGCCACATCCTTGGGTGAAGATGTAGGTCTTTGTAGAGTCTCAGTTGAAAGATGGGTTTGCTGCAGTTGAGTGAAACCTGTTTAATCCTTACTATGAAGACGCTCACTGCCAGCAACCTCCTAGTGCCAGATAAAACCAGGACAGAGCCCTGTTGCTCACACATACAGCTTCTAGGTTGGGTGCAATTCACTTGTCCCCGCTGCCTGGCTAGATCCCCTTCATTGGTTTCTCACATTTCAGAGCATCAACAAAGCAGCCAGCAGCTTTGCTGCAGTCCTGGGGCTCTGGGGAAGCTGCGAGTGCTAGGTTCCCCATAAAGGTGCAAACCTGAAGGCTTTTGTTTTTTCAGGAAATACTGCAAAGAGCTTGTGGGGCTACAGCCATTGCCGGACCCCAGCAAGGGGACAACAGCTGCAGGACAGAGGGAGGTGAGTGTGGTGACAGCTTCTTTCAAGGTCTCCAAACATGATCAGGGCTTTTTGCGGTGGGGGAAACATGGTTACATGAAACTGTGAGAGTGTAAAGAGCTTTGAGCAAGAGTGAATATTTTGAGCTGTGCCTCCTCTTTGGGTGATGGTTCAGGGATGTCTGGGGATGGGAGTATGGAAAAGAGAAAGGCTGGTGTTGGGTTTGAGGTTAGGTGCTTCTACTCAAGAGCTGATGCTGTCCAGTGAAGGGTTTTTGACTTTATGGTTCAGGCTGGACTGAGACAAGTGCAACTGGTTTGGGTTTTGCCTGTGGGCCAGGACACCTGATTTTTGCCAGGGGTGGGACAGCAGGCCTGGGACATTGCTGTTGCCTTGGGCTGCTGTTTAGGGATCAAGCAGGGAAGAAGAGTGTTTACTAAGAGGCAGTGTGATGGGGAGCACAAGCATCATAGACCTATCTTGCCAAAGAGGGATTCTGATCCTCGGGTCGGAGCTGACACATGGTAACCCTGCAGTAATCAAGCTGTCTTTGCAGTTACGGCATCAGCAGCAGAACTGGAGAAGGATCTTGTTAATGCCAAAGAGGAGCTGGAGCTAATGACAAAGAAGGAAAGGGAAAGCAGGGTGAGCTTGTGATAAAGCCTGTGCTGATCTCCCTTGCTTACAGGAGACCATTGGGCTGCCCCTCACTGGAGGTTTTGGACCCCCCTATTGTGAGGCTACCGCCAGTGAGAGAAATGGGGCAGCAGCTTGCAGTGGGGTTTTGGCTTTCTGAAGTCTTTCACGGACTTCTCTTCCCTCCCTAGCGGGAGCTGACTGCTCTCCAGTCTGTCGTGGCCACGCAGGAGGAAGAGCTGCAGGTGCAGGCCTCAGATATAGAGTCCTTGACCAGGACCATCCAGATCAAAGAGGACCTCATCAAGGTGAGAGAACGTGCTGTGCTGGGTCGGTTCCGCCTGGGAAGGCTGCAGATGAGTCTCTTCTTCTTTCCCCACATCCTGTACCTCATGCTCGCTCACTCACACTGAATGGCAAGACATAGAAACCAGCTGCAGGCTTTCTGTGATAGCCATGAGTGGGTACCCTCTGCTAAGGAGCAAAGGGCCTCCTCAGAGTAATGTGGCTGGCTGTCCATGGATGGTATTGCTGCTGGTTTGCCTACAGCCCTCTGTGTTACTTTGGCCAGAAGGCAAATGCCCCAAACCCCCAGAGTGGCACTATTTGGCTTTTTGCTCCTTGTGTACCAAACGCCCTTCTTTGAGAGTCCTTTAAACAGAGTGCGTTGTGTCCCTTCTCAGTTCCTGCTCCAGGCTGTTATCTGTGTCTAATACACCCTGGGTGCTTTGGCATTTCTTTCTCAGGAGACCTAGGTCTTTCCAAACACTGGAAACTTTTGGCAGTTGTGTTCCAGGGGGGATTACGAAGGTCCAGCTGTCCTTGTTACTGATCCCTTCTTCACTGAGCCCTCCTGCTCTTGGTTTTCAGGATCTGCAGATGCAGCTGGTGGATCCTGAAGAAATTCCAGCTGTAGAAAGGCTGACACAAGAAGTGCTGGTGCTTCGGGAGAAAGTGGCCACAGCAGAGTCACGAGGACAAGAGGCTACTGGAAACAGAAGGCAGCAGGTAGTGTGCCGTGCAGGGCAAGCTTGGATGTGTTTATATTTCTGCCGGCGCTAAGTTATGAGGCTTTCTTTTCAGCCTTTGGATATGTTGAGATGTGCTTGTTCTTGGAAGCTGGTTGTGTACAATAGGGGGAATACAAAGGAGGAGAGGATTGGTTCCCTTTAGCACTTGTCTCAAGGGCAGAGTTTTTTGGGAGTCTAAGGGTCACACTGATCAACTTGATCACTTGGACACAAGCAAGAGAGGAAGGGGAAGCCCCTGTTTCTCTGGAGCAGCCAGATGCCTCCTTCAATTTCTGTCTCTAAGTGTCGCATCTTGTCTGTTCTCTCCAACCAGTTGTTACTGATGCTGGAAGGGCTGGTGGCTGAAAGGAATCGGTTAAATGAGGCTCTCCAGGCAGAGAGGCAGCTCTATGGCAGCCTGGTAAAGTTTCACACACACCCAGACAGGTAAGCAAAGCTGCCTTGGCTCTGTGCTGCCCTGCTCCGCTGCTGGGGCAAGCGTTGGGTGGTTCAGTGGGGCAATCCCTGAAGCAGTGATCGTTCTGCAAGTCTGAGAGCCCTCAGTGGGAAAGAGGGAGTCTGGACAAAGAATCGGACAAATCTGGCTTTGGAAGTCCAGATTTTAGGCTGCCTTCTTCCCTTGAAGTGGCCAGCTTTAAATGCTACGTAAAGTCCCCCCATTGCCACCTCTTGTTCAGGCCCTGGGATTTCCATCTCTATTCTCTGGCTTATCCCTTCCCGGCTCAGCTTCCCACCCACTTTTGGCCACCCTTCAGAGGCTGCTGTCAAATTCCCAAGCAACTGTTGGGTTGATAAAGATCTATCTAGGTGCTTATCCAGGCGGTTGTCCCGCAGCGCAGTATGGCCTGCGTTCTCTGTCCTCCGCTCTAATCCCCTGCCCTTCGTGGGGCTACAGCCTCTGGGATATTTGAGCTACCTGATAGCAAGAGAGCACATAAGTGGAGTGCTTGGGTAAGTACTGAAGAACAGCTGTGACTAGGAGTCCCCTACCATGGGCTGGAGCCTTTTTTGGGGATGGCTGTCCTCTGGGGAGGTTTAGAGGTGAGGCAAGAGGTGGCCGAGCTGCCTGGGGAGCATGCAGAGTCTGTGCCTGGAGTAAGTGGCAGTCCCGGATGGAGGCGCCAATTTGGTGTGCACTTGCTGCAGCCTGTCTAACCCTCTTCCTTTTTGTGCGGCATGTCCGCTTAGCGCTGCGAGAGACCACACTCTGCAGGTGGAGCTGGAGGGGGTCCAGGAGCTTCGGGGACAGCTGGAAGAAGCTCTTGGAAGAAGCTTGGAGCGTTTGAGCAGGCTGGAGACGCAGGGCGCCATAGGAGGTGGGGAACAGGAGCGTGTGAGAGTCCTACCCCAGCATGCCTTCTGAGCACTGGCGCTCGCCCGCCTGCCACGGAAACGGTTCACTAACTGAGCGAGCCTGTCTCACTGACTCTGGGAGGGTTGCTTTGGTACTTAGTAATGGTACGATAGAACTGGTGCAGGGCTTTTTTGTTTTATTTTTTAGCTGCTTCGGAAACGGCGATCAGTGCAATCCACCTGTGTCTCGTGTATGTTCCTGTCTGACCCACCCTGGTGGCCACTGATGTATTTGCACATTCAAATCATTCCATTTTAGTTGATTTCCCTCCATCTCCCTTCTCCTCCCACCCCCATGGGCCAAATAAAGATTCCCTTTCTCTGAAGGAAACACCAAATGTTCTCTATCATCTCCCAAGTGCATGAGTGTGAGTTTTTGTATTCCCTCAGTTTTTGTTACCCAGTGACATCCCCCTCTTGGGTTGATGGTGGCTGGCCCAAAAGGAGAAGGTGTATATGGGAAAAGTGGGTTCAAGAGCCAGAGTATTTGAGAAGGGCCGCAAGACCTGGTGGGACTTGCCTGGGGCTCTTGCACAAGTCTCAGTGTAGAAACAACGATTCATTTTATGCTTAAACCAAATCCTGCTCCAGTATTGATGATTTTACTGACTTTTTTTTTTTCTTAATTGTAACTTGTCTCAGCCTGGCTTGCGAGTGCCTTCAAGGGAGAGCTTCCTCCTCTTTTTGACAGATGGTTTGGGGTGACTGAGACCTGTCCCTGCTCCCAGGGTCTGGGCTGGGTCTGCTCCCTCACTTGTATGCGCACATCTCACTTACAGGGTCCACGTGCCCCTTGGGCAATGGGCAGGGCCCTATTTCTGCTTTGCTGGGGACAGTCCCGCTTGGCACCACTGCATACTTTTTCTAGGGCATCTTTCACCTCCTCTGGGAGTGTTTGGTCTGGTGTGAGAGCTGAAAAACAATAGCAACAGCTTTCTGATGGCCAGTGCTTCCCATGCACAGGGGGCTATGGATCGGCTGTCTCGTACTCGATCACTTCCCAAGGTGGCAGGAGCAAATTTTGTACCTCTGAGCATCTGTTTCTGCTTGCTGGGGAAGCTGAGCTAGGAGCGAGTGGAGCAGAAGGGCTCCATCTCGCTGGGCTGCACCACCTGGACCTTTGACTGCTCTGCTGCACATCTCCTTGTGACTGTTTCACGTGGCACCACCTATTCCATGCCATGCACCCATGCTGAGGTGTTCTTTTCCCTGCCTCATACAGGGATAGGAGGCAGCGTCGCTCTCCCTTCACACGCAGCAGATCAGCACTACTCCTCTAGGTCCGCACCTAGCGGTGTGGTAAGTTCAGCAGTTCTCATGTGGCCTGAAGGGACGGCTGGTGGCTGCTGGGCAGCTCTGCTACTTGGTTAGCTTTTCCTTTCTTGTGTTTCATCTCATTCCCTTCCTCTCACTTCTCTGTGTAGCACCATCTTATCTTTCTCCTTCTGCCTCTCACTTTGTAGGAGCCTTTGTGTCCCTGTCCTTATCTTTTCACCTTCCCTCCTCCATCCTGGCTCTGATGCTGGGCTGCACCACCTGGACCTTTGACTGCTCTGCTGCACATCTCCTTGTGACTGTTTCATGTGGCACCACCTATTCCATGCCATGCATCCATGCTGAGGTGTTCTTTTCCCTGCCTCATACAGGGATAGGAGGCAGCGTCGCTCTCCCTTCACACGCAGCAGATCAGCACTACTCCTCTAGGTCCGCACCTAGCGGTGTGGTAAGTTCAGCAGTTCTCATGTGGCCTGAAGGGACGGCTGGTGGCTGCTGGGCAGCTCTGCTACTTTGTTAGCTTTTCCTTTCTTGTGTTTCATCTCATTCCCTTCCTCTCACTTCTCTGTGTAGCACCATCTTATCTTTCTCCTTCTGCCTCTCACTTTGTAGGAGCCTTTGTGTCCCTGTCCTTATCTTTTCACCTTCCCTCCTCCTCCCTGGCTCTGATGCCTGGCTGGCTCCATGGTGCCCGCGGGTACCATGGAGCCCAGGACACAGCACAGACTCATTGGTGTGGCATGAGGGAAGTCTTGGCTGGTGCTCTGGCAGCTCCCATCTCTTCTTATGTGTGTGTTTTGTTGTAGATCTGTCCCTGGCCTCTGCTAGCATCACTGCTGTAAAGTGCCCCATAGGGGACCGTTATCCTAAGCTGAGGTGTCCTAACTTTTCTGCTCTGTTCTTTAGGGCCTCTTTTCATCCCTGATATCCCTGGCTGTGCACTCCTCTGCCCCTGAGGAGGACCAGCCTGAGCATCCCATGCCTGAGAGTGCCCTCCTCAAACTGCAGTGCTTTGTGCCGTCTCATAGTTCTTTGTGGAGGTCTCTCCTTCCTCTCAATTTCCCTGGGGACCTTGCTTCCCTTCCCTTGTTCCCAGCAGTGTGAAGACTTCCAGCACAGCCAATGCACGTGGGTGTCCTGTGCCGGTGGGCCATGTGCAATTTTCAAGCCATGCAACTAATTCTCTTTGCCTTCAGGCTAGGTGTGAAAGACAGAGGAGTCTGTGAAAAATAGTGCTGGGGTTGCATCTCTTGTCTCCTTTGCTGGTAATACACAGAGAGCTGAGCAGCCCCTGACCCTTTGAATTTGCACCCTGCTGTGCTCCTGCTGCAATGGAGGGTTCAAGCACTTGGTGAACAGCAGCCTGGGCACAGTCTGCCCAACGTGCACGCTTCTCTGCTTGCCCAGCACCACCTTCCTCTTCTTCCCATTTTTTTTTTTCCTTGAGATTTGTGCTCCCTTTTTCTGCCCCAGTCCTGGAGCGCTGGGAGCTGTGCGGAGCTATGGGTGAGGGTGAGAAGTGGGGTGCTGTGTCCTGGCACAAGAGGTGGTTCTCCCATGTCCCCAGAGCAGCTGTGCTGGCTGTGAGCCACCCTGCCCACCCAGCTCGAGATCCCTGTGCACGTGGCCCTCAGCCCCCCAGCAAAGTCTGCAGCTGAGGGTCTACATCCCCTCACGCTTCGGGGCCTTGCAGCCATGTCGCCTGGCAGGCTGTGTCCCAGGGGGCTCACAGGGCTGTGCTTTGGCTATGCTGAATGCTGCCCACGGGAGCTGCTTCTTCACTGGGGTGCTGCTGCCGCTTTCAGCTGTCTCTAAGTGTTTTGCTCCCGGAACAGCGCTTCTCCGTGATGGCTGCCCTTGCTCTCTGGGGCACGGCTGCTTCAGTGAACAGGCTCCACTATGCAGGGTGATGTCTGCCCAGGCTGGGCAGTGAGGCGCCCCTGATTTTTGCAGCCTCCTGGCAGCTGCTTGTCACGAGTGGGTCTCCTGAGTGTGCCACCATCTATGTGCACGTAGTGCTGTGCAACTGCCTGCCCTGCTGCAAGGTGTGCTCCTGGCTGGTCCTCAGCTCTCCCTCCCAGGACCTGTATGCTTCCCTGCTGGCTTCTCCTTCACCAGCAATGTTTGGCCTCTCCTGCCAGGATCGCTCTGCGTTCCCCCGCTCTGTGTTCAGCCTTGCCTGGGAGCTCCAGACCTGATGGTGCTGGGTTTGGCCACGGGCAAAGCAGCTGCATCTCCTGCAGGGCACAGGCAGCTGTGAAACCTGGCCCTGCAGAGCCCCAGGGGCTGGTCTTGGGCCCTGTCCAGGCCCCTCTCTGCCTGGGGAGAAGAGGGATTGGGGGTACACCCATGCCCCAGCCCAGGCAGTCTGAGCCTAAGCAGAGTAGGCAGGGCCCTGCAGCTGGGTTGGAGGAAGGCTGCCTAGACAAGAGGTGCAAGGGGCCAGGAGCAGAGCTCTGTGCAAGCAGAAAAGCGTGCCCCCAGCTCAGCCCGTGGGGTGGGGGTGGGCCCCAGCCCCTTGTGCACTGTGGTATGGGACACAAGTGTCACTTTAGCTCTGCTGCAGCTCTGCAAGAGTAGGCGGGGCCCTGCAGCTGGGTTGGAGGAAGGCTGCCTAGACAAGAGGTGCAAGGGGCCAGGAGCAGAGCTCTGTGCAAGCAGAAAAGCGTGCCCCCAGCTCAGCTCCGTGGGGTGGGGTGGGCCCCAGCCCCTTGTGCACTGTGGTATGGGACACAAGTGTCACTTTAGCTCTGCTGCAGCTCTGCAAGGCCAGCGCAGGGCTTGCAAAGAGCCCAATGCCATGCATGGCAGCAGGGCTTGGGCAGCATGGGCAGGGTGGCTGTTGGTACCCTCCCTGAGCTGCCCCTGCCTGGGCAGGTGATCGTGTGAGGTGCACCCCCTGCACTCCTGCCAGGCTGGGGCAGCACCAGCAAGGCTCCCTGCCCGAGCACGTGCTGCTGCTGCTGGCTGTGGCTTGCAAAGTGGCTGCAGGGTGTGTGGCATGTATGCATGTGTGTTGGGGCACCAAGCACAAGGTGGTGTGAAGGCAGAGATGTGGATGGGGCAGGTGCCATTGCTGGGGTGCCATCCCCTGGGCTGCAGGCAGCTGGGACTGTCCCCTCCCTTGGTGCAGGGCCAGCACAGGGTGCTGGGTTGGAGCTCCAGCATGCAGAGAGGGGGTGGCAGGGCACAGGGACAGTGGGGAGACCTCAGTCCTGCTGGGAGTGCCCCAGCACCAGGCATGTATGAGAGCAGGCACCTGCCCCGGGGCTGCCCACAGTAGCCATGGGCATCACTAGGGAGGAGAGGACAGAGGCAGTGCCACCATTGCCACTGCTTTGAGCGCCTTGTTGTGCTGTGCTGTCCCCTAGGTCAGGCCACAGGCATAGATGCTGATGATGCCAGCACCAACCTCACTGACAGCATCAAGGAGGAGGCAGCCCACGGCGTGGCAACCCAGCACGTGAGTCAGGGCAGTGTGGCACCAGGAACAGGGGTGGCAGAGTTGGGCACTGTGCCACTGCCAGACCGTGTCCTAGCCCCTTTGGAAATGCCCCTGTCACCCTCTGTCTTTGTCCCTCTAGAGCAGCCCCCGGGCCCCTAAGGAAAGTGGGGACACTGAGAGGGCTCTGATGGGGAGCACGGCACCTGCCATGCCGGAGCGGGAGCTGCGGGCAGAAGAGGAGCTGCGGGAGCTGAAGGCACAGCTGGAGGAAGCCGGCTTCTCTTCTGTCTCCCACATCAGGCAAGAGCCCCGGATGTGGGCGCCGGCGGGTGGCGGCAGCTCGAGGGGGCACCCTGTGTCTTGGCCGCTGCCTGCCCTTCACAGTGCCGTGTGCCCCCAGAAAGGCGATGCTGAGCCTGTGCCTGGAGAATGCAGAGCTGAAAGAGCAGATGGGTGAAGCCACGTCGCTGCTGGAGAGTGGGGAGCAGGAGGAGGCTGGGCCAGGCACCCCCCTGGCCCCCGAGCCCCGCAGGCTGCAGCGGAAGAGCCGCAGCACCCTTGGGGACCACCCGGCTGGTGGCAGCAGTGATGGCCAGGGGGTCCCGGCAGAGAGGGGAACTGTGCCCGCCAAACGCCCAGCACTGGAGGCACGATCCCAGGATGATGTACCCAAGAGACCCTGCCCTGGCACCCCGGGTGGAGGGGACAGGAGCCATGTAAGTGCCCTGGGCACAGGGAACTGGGATGGGGATGGTGATGGAGGTAGGGAGCTCACAACCCACCTCCCCTCTGGCAGGCAGAGGGCACAGCCCCCAGCGGGGGCTGGCCAGGGCTGGGTGCGGAGCTGTGCTCCCAGGTGGCACAGGGCCAAAGGCAGTGCCAGGAGCTGCAGGACAAGCTCGCCGCCTCGGAGGCCACGGTGCGGGCACAAGCCAAGCAGCTGGAGAAGTACCATGTCCTGCTCCGTGAGTTAAAACCTCGGGCGGGATGGGGATCTGTGCCGAGCCTGGCGTGCCCTGTGCATGGCACTATATGTGGGGCAAGGATGGTGAATCCTGCCCAGAGGGGGACCCTGAGCTGATGGGGCTTCCCAGCAGGTGAACCCCACGCCCAGCAGCTCAGCAAGCAAGTGCAGGTGGACTTCCAGGACCTGGGCTATGAGACGTGTGGGCGAAGCGAGACCGAGGCTGACCGGGATGAGACCACCAGCCCTGGTAAGGAGAGCCAGTGGCTCCAGGGATCCCTGTGCCTTGCCCACCTGCCATGGAAAAGTGACACCATGCTCTGCCTTCTCTGCAGAGTGCGAGGAGCCAGATGTATTCAGCGAGCCCAGCCTGGGCGAGGAGCTGGGGTCCCCGTGCTGGCCAGGGATGCCCAGGGTGGGCAAGGCTAGCCGGAAAGCCATGGCACCGGCAGATGTGGGGGCCCTGCGCCAGCACATCCAGGACCTCAAGGCGCAGCTGCTCAATGCCAACAAGGTGATCCAGAGCCTGCAGCGCCGTGCCCGCTCCGTCTCCGTCACCAGTGGCTACACCTCGGGCGCTGAGCGGCCCCTACTGGGTCCCACGGCCCTGGCCTCCCCGGCCCACAGCCTCACCGACGAAGATGAGGGCTGGCAGTCGGATGGCCACGGCACCCTCTGCCCGCCTGCCCTGCGGGCGCACCGCGACCTACAGCGCCTGGTGCACCGCGTCGCCCTCCTTGAAGCGCAGCTGCCTGCAACCAAGCCTGGAGGGGTTTTGCCCAAGGAGCTGCAATCTGCCACCTGGCCAGGGTATGACTGTGGGGATCAGGGCCAGATGGGTGGCTACGAGGGTCTCCAGGGGTTGCCTAAGGTGGTGGCTTCTTGTTGTGGCTTTCCCCACAGCTGGGCTCCTGGGGTGTTTGCATGGTGGGGCAGAGCCCCAGGGGTGGACGGTGCACAGAATCCCCCATGGTACCCCATCCCTGCTGTGCTCTCTGGGGGGTTCTGGCAGCCCTGTGGACCCCCCGCTTGCCGATCCCCCCCTAGGAAGTACGACTCGCTGATCCAAGCGCAGGCTCGGGAGCTCTCCCACCTGCGGCAGACACTGCGGGAAGGCCGCGGGGTGAGCTGCAGCCTGGCCCAGCACCTGCGCGATGCCCTGCGGTCCTTTGAGGAGCTCCTCCGCGGCACCGACATCGACTACTACCTGGGCCAGGGCTTTCGGGAGCAGCTGGCCCAGGGCAGGCAGCTGGCCGAGAGGCTCAGTGACAAGCTGGGCACCAGTAAGTACCTTTGGGGGGGGGCACTGGGGCTGGGCATCGTGCGGCACGGCGGGCTGGGAAGGGATGCTTTGATGGGTGCTGTGAAGGGCTGGGGCCATTAGGACACCTTGTGTTGTGTGGGCTACCTGCTTCAACCTGGGCTGGCTCTGTTTGGGGATGGGCAGCCTGGGGCATGGGGACACTGAGTGGCTCCTCTCTGGCTTGGTTTTTCAGGAGATCGACAAGATGGGGAGGATAAAACCAGCCACGAACTCCTGGCACTGAGGTATCTGTTCCCAGGGAGGGCTTGGGGGACCTGCTCTGCATGGGCACCCTGGGGGCTATCACTGCTTTTGGGGTGAGGGTCCGGAGTGCCCTCAGGGTCTCTGCTCCAGGTGGACATCCTGTGGCTGCCTCTCCTCTGTGGATGGGGAACCCGAGGCTTGGGCTGGGCACCCCATGCCTCCAGGCAGCCTTGCAGCACAGGTGGGATGTGTTGTGTGCGGTGTCATGCGGGGAAGGGCTGTGGGATGGGGGTCACCCTGCCCTGCCAGCCCCGGTGATGGGCCACCTCCACAGGCTCAGCCGGGAGCTCCAGGAGAAGGAGAAGGTGATCGAGAGCCTGGAGGCAAAGCTGCAGGAGCGCTGTGAGTCCCCAGGCAGCAGCCGCCCGCCCTCTGAGTCGTCCCGCTCTGCCACCAGTGCCTCCTTCGTGTCCGAGGGGCTGGAGCCCTGCTCTGATGGGGATGTGGCCAGCGAGTGCAGCCAGTGCCGCGAGGAGCCCGCCCGACTCGCAGGTACCGTGGAGTGCCCGGGGGCCAGAACTGCAGGCTGGGGACGTCCAGCCCCCCTCTGTAGCTCGTTGGTCCCTGCAGCAGTAGGTGCCCATCAGGCCTGGGGGGGGCTGCCCATGGAGCACTATGCACCAACCCCAGCCTAGGGGGGGTGAGTACCCAGCACCTGGGGCTGCAGGGGAGTGTCTTGGGAAGCCTTGCTATGGTACCACAGCCCTGTAAGGCTGGGACCTGACCGGCCTCGCGTGGGCTGCTTGGGGCGTGCCAGGATCCCCAGTGCCCCCGGCGAGGAGGGGTCCCCGCCAGTCTGAGCCAGAGCCACACTAAACATCTCTCTCTCCATCTCTCTCCTGTCTCTAGGCCTTCACTTAAACTCCTTGTCCAAACCCGTTAGTGCCCCCCTGCCTGCGCTGGCCCCCGGGCTGCCCCCCTTCCTGCCTGCTGGGCCACCCCCTCCTGCGCCGCCCCCGCTCATGGGCTGCTGCGGGACCTCCGTCTGCTCCCTGGCTGAGGCACAGCAGGAACTGCAGGTGCTCCGGAGGCAGCTGGGAGAAAGTGAGCGTGTGCCTCCAGCATGGGGTTGGTCCTGCCTGCCCTGCGTGCCGTGCTGTGCTGTGCTGTGCCGCATGGCCCCTCGCCCTCTCTGACCTGCCTGTCCTTCCCTGGCCCTTCTCCTGCTACCCAGGGCTACTGCTTCGAGGTTGGGCCCCATGACTCTGGCTGGGGGATGATGGGGACACGTGGCTCTCATGTGGAGAGGACCTGGTGGGTGGGAGGGATACAGCCTGAGGCAGCACTAGCCCTTGGTGTGGGCACTTGCACATCCTAGGGCCCCTGGGAAAGGGCTGGTTTGGTTAATTGTTGTGTAGGAGTGGGGCTGAGACCCTCCAACTCGTGTCATGTAATCAGTAAGCCCTGGGAGAGCCTCTTCTGCTCTTCAGGGGGAACGGGTTTGACCAGGACAGAAGGTCAATGATGGGGGATCACCATGGGGGTACGTGGGGCTGCACTGTTGGGCAGAGTGAGAAGGGGGCAAAAAGTACATGGTGGGAGTGTGTAACCCCCAATCTTCCTCCCTACTCATTGCCCTTCTTCTCCTCACTGCTTTGCCTTGTGTGTGCAGGTGTGACGCTCCCCGTGGCACCAGCAAAGCCCACAGCCCCACTGGGCCCCTTCGGAGAGGGCAGCAAAGCTCCAGCATCGCTCTGCCGACACGGCACACTGCAGAGCCTGGCTGAGATCCCCGGGGCCACCAAGACCCGTGCCCTCTGGGACATACCCCCTCCCGGCCAGCCGCTTTACGGGGCCCTGCCATTGGGGTATCCCTCCAGCCAGAAGCTAACAGGTAAGGTCCATGCTGGAGAGCATGGGGGCATCCCGGCTGGGTGTGGGGGAACAGGGAGGAGACCTGTCACCAGAATGGCTGTGGGACATGGCTCTGGTATGGGGCAGGATAGTGGGGATGGCATGGGGCAGGCGCTACAGCCATCCCTGCCCTGAGCCTTCTCCTCAGCTGTGGCAGGGGCAGACCTGCTGGAGGAGCACTTGGTGGAGATCCGCAGCCTGCGCCAGCGCCTCGAGGAGTCTATCTGCACCAACGACCGGCTCCGGGAGCAGCTCGAACACCGCCTGGCCTCCACCAGCAAGGCCAGCGGTATGGTGCTACACTGGGGCCAGGGCTGCCAGGGAGCCCTGTGCTCTGAGGGGGGGCCAGCCTTTGCTCACCCCATTGCACGGGGAGGGCACTCACCCTGCGCATGGCGGGGTGTCGGGAGAGAGACTCAGCACCAGTGCCCCTTTGCAGGATTGCCCAGCGATGTCTATGCCCAGGGGCCGGAGCCAGGGCTGCAGCTGAGTGGGGAGAACCAGGCTCTGCGTGAGGACAACCGGACCCTGCGGCTCCAGCGTGACCACCTCTCCCAAGGTAGGGCCAGGCTACCAGCGTCCCAGGTCTGAGTCCCCGAGGGCACTGGCTGAGTGGGGTGGCAGTGACACCTCCATGGTCTCCATCCCTAGAGCTGGCGCGAGTGCAGGAGGCGCTCCTGGCTGCCTGCTCCCGGGCACGGGAGGCTGAAGCAGAGCTGGGCCAGAGGCGCGGGGAGCAGCGGAGGCTGACAGAGGAGCTTGCCGAGCGCCAAGAGAGTGTCCGGCAGCTCCGAGACGAGCGGCGCTCTCTGCAGGAAGACAACAACAGGTAAGGCTTGGGGCATTGTGGCCTTGGGGCCAGCAGGGCTGGGTGGCATGACCGGCCCTGGACTCATGTGTCACCCCTCTGCAGGCTGCAGCACATGGTGACGCTCCTGCAGCAGCAGTGTGAGGAGCAACGCCTGCTCCTGCAGACCCTGCGTGCGGAGCTGCATGTCTATGAGAGCCTCCCTGGCTCCTCCGCCGAGACCCATGCAGGTATGGGACCTGCACCCAGACCCCCCAGAGCCCATCACCAGCCCCAGCTCTTCTGCCCAGCTCCTGGTCTTGGGGTGCCTGGCCCCTTTGCAACACTTGGGCAGTCCCAAACACCTCTCCTGTCGTGGCAGCAGGGGGGACACGGTGGCCTTGCAGGCAGGCAGCAAGGGAGGGAAGGCTCTTCAGCTGCCCCAGGCATGGAGCCATGGCCGTCCACAGGGGCTCAGACGCTTCTTGTTCCAGGCTGCTTCCCATCTCCTCCAGTGCGGGATGTTGGCACGAGCTCAGCAGCTCCCCTCTTCTCCCCGCAGCCCTCTGACACGTTGGTGGCCCGGCGGATGGACGGTGGGTATCAGAGCCTGCCCACACATGTGCCTCAGGGCTGCTGAGACCTGACAAACTCGTGGCACCACCCTTGCTGAGCAGGGACAGAGAGCCCAGGGCAGAGCCAAGCCCTGGGATGGGATGGGGAGGGCCGCAGGGGGAGCAGGCAGTGGTCCTTACCCTGCCCTGCTTGTCCCACAGAGCCACGTGGGGCAGACCCACCGGTGAGGAAGAGCGAGGGACCGACAGGGGTTCATGTTGTCGGCCACCTGGACACCTACCGGGCCCTGGAGCAGCACATCCTGGAGGGGAAGGCGCTGGCCCGCGAGCTGATGTGTCTCATGCACCCAGCGCTCGGGCTGCCCAACTGCCCGCTCCCGGGAAAGGAGGTAAAGTGTGAGCAGGACGGGGCTGGCGGCGGCTGGGGGATGGACCCCGCTCTGTGGACTATGCATAAAGCGGCTCCTGAGCCCAATATCGGCCCTGAGCCTTGCAGGGCTGGCAAGCGGCAGGTAGCGTCCAGCCTGGGGGCTGTTGCTGGCACTGCCCTGCAGTGTTGGGCTGGGCGCAGCGAGTCCCCAGGTGCAGCGGGATGCAGGTGCCCCAGCAGCACCCGCTCCCGCACCCTTCTCCCACAGGACCTGGGGTGGGCAGGCACAGGGCACCTCTGGGGCAGCACCAGCACCCTGCACCGCATCCTGGAGGAGTGCGTGTCTCTCCTCGCTGCCTTCTGGAGCACCGTGCTGCCCGTCGGCCCTGCCCAGCATCAGGGCAAGGTAAGCATCGGGCCGGGGGCTGGCAGGGCGGTGGGGCTGGATGCTCACTTGCTGCTCATCACGCTCGTCTTGTCCTAGGAGCAGGCACTACAGGGTGAGATTGCGGCGCTGCGGGCCCAGCTCTCCGAGAGGGAGGATGCTCTGCAGAGCACAGCCAAGCGGCTGCGCAGCACAGCCCAGCTCAAGGACAGCATGGAGCAGTTCATTGTGAGCCAGCGTACGTGGCCCTGGTGGCATCCTACTGCGGGATGGCACAGCCAAGCCGGCCTGGTCCCCATGTGCCTGGGGTGACTCCATAGCACAGGGACTTCACTGACCCCCATCTCTCTCTCCCTCGCAGTGACCAGGACCCACAACGTGCTGCGCAAAGCCAGGACAAACCTGGAGGTGAGTTTGCCCTGGCAGCCAGCGTGAGCTAGGGGTGGGTGCCCCTGCCCTGGTGAGCCCTGATGCCCTGGGGATGGGCACAGATGGCAGACACCTATGCTCTGCCAGCAGAGCGGTGGCTGATGGGGGGGGGATGCTGACGGGCCAGCTGGGTGTAGCGTGTGGGTGGGGGGGGCACACAGGGACATTTTCCTTGGCTGTCCCCAGCCTCCGTGTCCATGTCCCCAGGGCACAGCAGTCCTCCGGTGCAGGCCTGCCTTGGCAGTGCTCCCCCTTATTGCCACACATGCTCTCTTGCCAGGTGAAGGCCCAGCAGGCCCTGTCTGTCGCGTGAGCCCCAGGCAGGGCAGGGAGTGATGCCCCCGGCCACTGAACAGCCTGCTGGCTGCCGAGCCATGCCATGCCGGAGGGCTGGAGTGGACCCTGTCCCTGCTACTCCAAGGGCTGGGGTGGACAGGGGTCTGGGGTGCCCGGTGCTACACAGTTAGTGGTTTTGGGCTGCTTTGGTTGTCACATGCCCTCCACCTGCCTTTGCCTGGCATCGCAGCAGCAGCTGTTGGCTTGGGCTTTGCCATGCTTCAGTGCTCAGCCCTTTCCACCCACGGTGCTTAGAGTGGGGCGTCACAGCCCTCCACGCTGTGCACCTCTCGCCCTGGGACTTGGTCCCATTTGTAACCCTGCTACGTACCCATCCCTGCTTGTAGATGTATGTATATGTATATAGATAGAGGTATCGGAGCTGCGTTTTGGGGGCTCCCCGGGCATGTCGGGGCCCCAGCGCGGGAGGAAGATGTAAGAAATGCCATGTTCTGTTCAGTGGTTGGAGAGTCCCCAATAAAGGTTTCCTTTGGGTTGTGGTGTTTCTGGCATACCCATCTCTGCAGCTGTGCTCCCCCCTCCCCAAGCTACCCACAGCGCAGGGTGCCATAGGCACCAGCTGGCCCCAAGGGGGTGGCTCTGAGCTCCACCCCAGCACCCCAAGGGCAGCTCTGCACCCCACCGGGTGCTCCCTTCCCTCCCCTCGCTGCTCCAGAGTCCCCCACCAACACCAGGCCAGCAGCACTGAGAACAATAAATACTGTAATAAATAGAGAAAACGCTGTCACGTGGCACTGCTCTGGCAGCAGGCGGTGTAGCCGGGGTTCTGGGGTACCTGCACTGCTCCGCTCTCCCCAGGCCCCCTCCAGCATGGGCGTGTGCAGGTGCTCCTCTGGCTGTGACGGTCAGCCCTGCCCCACAGGAGCACTCCATGTTGGGGACGGGGCATGCATTCAGTCCTTGATGTTGCTGTCCCGGCGGCAGGTAAGCACGGCTGCGTCCAGCTGTACCCTCCCTCCCACTGGCTCAACACTGAACCTGGCAGAGGGCTGGGGCTGCAGGTAGCCAGAGCTGAGAGCCCTCCTTGAAGCTGGGGAGCACAAGGAGGGGGGCAGCCCCACACTCAGGGCTGCGGGACAGGGGTCAGGCTGGGGTGTCCCAGAGCCCCTAGGGATCAAGGTGGCCTTGGAGGCTCATCACCAGGACAGCAGAGCAACCTTCAGCAGGTAGGACACGTTCCTGGAGGCCTGGGCTGGGGGCAGTGCCAGGACCGCCGTGGAGCCCTTGCAGGCTGCAGAAGACAGGTAGTGTGAAGCCCTTGCCATGTCAGGCGCAAGGAAAGGCTATTCTGGTGAGCAGCCAACAAAGTGGCCCCAGAGACTCACAGAAGCCAAGGGAAGCTGTAGGTGGGCAGAAACCAAGGGTTAAATCAAACCACACCAGTAGGATGGGACAGTGTCACAGGCCCCAGCGGCCTTGGGCTCATTGCTGGGGCCTGTGTCCCTGCCAGGTTCAAGGCTGGAGCCAGTGGCCAGTTCTCACACAGTCCCGTGGCCCAGTGTGTGCAGACAAAGCGGTGTTTCGTGTCCTGCGTGGGGGGTGGGCGAGGCCCCGGCTCAGATGGGCTTGTACAGCAGCGTGGTGACGTACTTCTTCTTGTAGCGGTGCGTGGCACTGAGCACCATCACACCATCCTGCGAGAGGCACAGCGTCAGCAGGAGCAGGTGGGAGAGCTTAGCGCAGCCTGGCTGCGCTGGCTCGGGAGCGCGGCACCCCCAAGGCAGCCGTTGGGAAGAGGGCTCTGCGGGCTGGGGAGCAGCCCCAGCCCGTCCCTGCTGTCCCAAGCCTCACAGCCAGCAAGACACGTCCAACACCCACGACAGGGAGCCAGGGCAGAGCGAGGGAAGGGGCTGGTACGCAACAGGAGAGCCTAGGGCTACCCAGCTCCACCACACTGTGGGGAGGCAGCTACAGGGAACTAGGGGCTGTAAGGAGACTACAACCTACATTCCTGCGTGTGCCACACTTCACTGGGCAGCCAAGCTGTCCTCGTGTGGGTCCTCCCATCCCTGCACCACTGTCTCCACCCCACGGCTGTCCAGGTTCTGATCCTTGCAGGTGCTGCAGGCTCCTGGGAGCCACAGCAGCTCCCCTTCCCTCATCCAGCGGTCTTGCAGGACCTGCCCTTACCTTGATGGAGAGCGCATAGAGGTGATTGAGCATGACGTGATTGGGTTCGGGCAGCAGTGCTGGGTCACACTAGGACAAGAGGAGCGTCACAGGGGAACAGCAGAGCCCTGATCCCCCCAGCCCCAGCCATCACAGGGAGCTGCCATCTCAGGCAATCTGAGCTGCTGGTGTCTCTGGCTGTTCTGAACAGGAACAGAGCTCAGCTAAGCACCAGGCAGAGCAAGGGGCCAAACCAGAGTGGTTAATGTGAAAAGTGATGCTTTTCCCAGTAAATGGTAAGGTCCAGGCACCAGCCAAGGGGAGATCAGGCTCCCTGCAGACAGGACTCCCCTTCCAACCCCAGTGTGGCTCTCTGTGTGCAGGCAGTATGCTGGTACCCACCGAGATATTGGTGTCCTTGTTGAGGATGACCTGGAGGAGGTGAGGCGGGAGGATGGGTGGGGATTTGAAGCGCTCCTCGGGCCGGTATACATACATCTCTTGGCCGTAAGGACCAGGTGGTGAGCTTGATAAGTCTAAAGAGAAGAGACGGGAGGAGACATGAAATGGCTAAAACAGGACTGGCGAGCACAGAGCAGCTCCCAAAATGCTGAGAAGGACCCAGCAGGGTCTTTCAGGCACAAACATCGTCCATGAGCCATGGCCATGTATTCTGTAGCAACAGCTCAGCCTTTTCACAGAGGAATAAGCAGCCAGGCGAGCCCTGGGCATTTCCAAGCAGGGCTGTAAGCTGGTATGTGCATTGACACAACACAAGCACCCTGTGGTATCCACCCCAAGACCCCGGCGCACGGCTTTCAGCACAACTGGGTCCCTCTCCCTGCAGCAAACAGCCAGCTTGCCCCAGAGCTGTACCCTTTGCAGCAGGGGCACAGCAAGCAGCACTCCTGCATGCTCTCGGTGCTGCAGGACTGCCTGGTGAGGAGGTCCCAGAAAGGGCAAATGGGAAGTCCAAACTGAGCAGCTGCTCAGCCCGTGTGAGGGACCGCAGGAGCTTGTGGTCACTGGAAGCTGGACTGGCCTATCTCCCAGCCACACCTGATCTGTTTCGGAACAGCCAGCACCCAGAAGCGCTCCACCTCCCTGGAGCTCCTGCTGCTTGCTGGCTTTTTTCCAACAAAGTATCTCCTGCCCAGGCTGGGCAAGGACGTGGAGCTGAGGCTATATCTGAGACGGGGTTTGTAGCAGGGACAGCAGGCCGCACTCAGAGCGTCCTGGACTGAAACACGACTGAGCTATCTGCCGGCATTATACACCGAGCCAGCACTGCTGGTGTCCGCATGGTAACCTAACCTGCTGCTGTAACACAAGTGGAGAGGGAGGCTTCTGATGTGCTAGCACTAGTACAAATTACCTTGGCATGAAAACAAAAGAGTGGCTGCTGAAAATAACCTGGATCCTGCTCTCGCCTAGCTTGTACCCCAGATCAGATGACTTACTCACAGTTGAGCAGACAGAAAGGGGTGATGTTCCCGGCATTCACCAGTCTGAAATGGCTGCCTCAGCCGCGCACAGGCACTGACCCTGCTTCTGGGATGGTGCTAGCACAGAACGAGTTACACCAGCACAGCCCCTCCATGGAGACGAGGCCTCAGCTGTGGGCTGCCAAGGACATGCTGCCAAATACTACTCTTCCCGGGTGCAGGCCCACACCTCTGCTCAGGGGGTCTCTTCACCCCCAGAGCAGTGAGTCTCAAAGCAGAGGAGGTAGAAAATAGCACATGCAAAGCTGTAATGCCACAAAAACTCACCCCGACCTGAGGTTTCTGAGCTCTCCAGGGAATCCACCTTCAAAGCATCGAACACCTCGAAGTCAGATTTCTTGACGTGAATCAGGTTATTAATCGTCCCCATCTGGCTGGTGACCACAGGCTGGAGAGAACTGAGGTAAGAGTCTTCCTATGTTCACCTCCAATCGAAGCACACTCAATGCTTCCTAGATCCTCCTGGCCCAAGCTGTCTTTGCTGCACCATTACCTCAGAGCACAGGTGGCCAGTGTCTAGCTCTGCTCTATGCTTGCAGATCTCCACTTGCAGATTTCCCTTTACTCCCAGGCTCCTACATCACCTCCTATTTTCATCCTCCATCCTGCTACATGCCGATGGTAAGTATCCTCTCCTTCCCATGCTGCTACCATGTGATTCAATTTGGAGGAGAACCTGCAACTGAATGCTGACCCCATGGCCTGTCTTCCCATGTAGTCAATTCTGAATGGGGCTTAAAGGCCTTCTGGTGGTTTCCCTGCCCCTCAGTACCTCCCCGACACTCCCCCATACAGCTTGTCTAAGCCCAGAGGAACCAGCCTCTGAAAGGACTCACGCGATGGAGATGCCCCTTTCGTTTTGGCAGATACCCTCTGCTCTTCCTGCTCCCCCTCTGCTGCAGTTACATCATGTCTAGTCCCCTGAAGAGGGCAAGATCTGCAGGGATAAAGCTTTGAGAGTTACCTCAGATGGGTCATGGACCCATTGGCCATCCACAAAAAATTTGTACTGGTGCTCTCCTTCTGGGAGGTCCAGGATAGCGACAAAGTCATTGTGGCTGTGCAGAGAGAACAGACGTGCAACAGCATTACCCTGGTGATGCTCTGGATGCTGCTCTTCCATGGGGTCCCAGAAAACGGCACTTTTTCACATACTGCCCAGCCCCTCCACCCCAACACCTGCATGCAGAGTTAAGCTTGTTCATCGTCAGTGATCTGAAGCATGGATACAACAGGCGCGAGCGTTCAGAGCACTAGCTCTAGGAGTCCAGCCGCAAGGAGTGCAAGAGGCAGTCCAGCCCTGCACACCCAGGGAAGGTCGATGTGACAGACACTCTGTGCAAGACACACTGGGAAGGATGCATGGGCGAAGCATCTAACCCTGCACTGGCACTGCAGGATGGGGGCAGCAAGCGTAGCAGCTCTGTTAAGCCTGCAATTGAGATAACCCATTCCAGATGATTTGCTGGGATTATGCCCACAGTCCTACACAGTGTTTCCATGAAAATCACAGATGTGTTGCAGAACAGCGAGAACATCATTAGGGCAGGAAGACACGTGAGGGATAAACAACCAACCCCCGCTGGCAACAACACAACTAGGCACGGGGTAAGGCCACAGCCAAGGGAAGAGCTGACAGCTTCCAGGGGACTGCTGCATACCTGGGCAGGGCTCTGCTGCCAGGATTAGCTGCTGTGTGATATCCACCTGGGCAAGCAAAGTGGCCCATCCTGTCCTGTCCCTCTGTTTCACAACTTCCCACAGCCACAGCAGCACCACCCAGGGAAGAAGCTGACTATGTATTTGTGCTCAGACCCTCCAACTTGGGTGAACTGAGAAAAGCCAGGTGAGCAAAGGGAACAGCAACCAGCACAGAGAAGGGAAAACACTCCCTGCAATGGAGCAGAGGAGAACATAGGGTGACTTGAGGGACTGGCTACCTCTTGATGAGTGGGATCTTGGTGCTCCAGTTATTGAAAGATCCGGAGATGAAGACCTCTTTGCCTCCATCGGCCCAGCGGATGACAGTGGGACGAGCCTGTTGGGACGGTTTCACTGACTCCTCCAGATCTGGCTGCCATGACACAAACTCCTTGTCCCCAGGAATCTGAGCAAAGAAAACCAGAGCCTGACTGAGACACAGAGACAACCGGGACCACATTTATCTCTCCCTGGCCTCTACCAGCCCACCTGCACATCCCAGACAAGAACATCGCAGAGCTCCTCCAGCCTCCCAGCTCTCTACAGACCCCTCACATGGTTGGGACTGCAGCCCCGCACAGCCAGTGAGCTGAAGCCCCAGCCAGGGCCCCAGAGGGCAGGACAGGGAAGGCAGCAGCTAGCCCCTACCTTGGAGTCATGGGAGCTGAAAACATTGGGGTCGTCGGTGCTGCCCACCATGATCTTGTGCGGGTGCTCCTTGGCAGGGTGGGGGGCACCGGAGCCATCCGAGCGGTGGGACTTGGAGCCATGGCGCTCCCCAGACACTCGCTCACTGGTGGTGTTCCCCATGACAGCTCAGAAGCCCCTGTGACAGAGAGAGGACATCAGTGTGCCTGTGTTCATGGGCTCCGGCAGCAAGGAGAGGAGCAAAGGCGCTGCTCCCCAATGCTCTTTGCCAGGGGAGACTGACAGCAATCCTAAAAAAGGCCCAGAGTTCATTCCCACTGCCAAGTTTGGGAGCTGAAGGGAAATTTAACAAGCAAGACAGCTTGACCTAATTATAGCCATAGCCTTATGAACCATCACTCTAGTTAAGCTGGTAATTGTTATACTCCAAAACCGATACTAGTTATGCTGCATCCCACACAAGCCCTCAGTAGCCGGCACAGTAGAGGGGCTGATGGGAAAAATAAAGCCAACCTTTATTGGCAAATCAATTGCTTGGCGTTAACAGAGCCTCTTTCACAGTCCCACAGTCAGGCTCTACAGGCAAATCCCCTATATCCAATAAGAAAACAGCCGGAGAGTGAAAGTAGCAGCTGTTTAACAGCTCCCAGCAAGTCTCCAAGAGCTCACAGACAGAAGAGTGGAGCCTTGCGCCTGGCAGAGGCAACAGGAGCGTTTAAAGTGTCCGAGTGGAATCACCCAAGCTGGAGCTTGGCCAAGGCGTGGGGCTAATGCCATGGTGTCTGCAAAAAGCTCAGCTCTCGACAGCATTCACTTATGATTCACCAGGCAAGCCACCATGTCAGCTGTGGCACAGCGCAGGCGAGGAGGTCTGCTTGTTGTGACCCTAACCAGCGGTACCATGCCGTGCATTCCGGTGTCTGCCCGGCCATCCGGAGGCACACGACGAGGGAAAGGCAATCCCAGCCGCCTCAGTGCCACTCTGCAGCTGGAGATGGGCTGTCATCCCCGATCTCACCTAGCTCAGAGAAGGCAAAGTAGAAGAACTGGCCATACAGCGCCAAGCCATGAACAACTACACACCTCTCAGGATAAACAACAAAGCCACCACAAGCTACATGGGACTCTTCAGGCCTTACCCAGTTTCCAGCAGCTGAAATGGATCAGGGTTCTTGCCCCCTTCCCAGGCTTATTTTGCAGCTTTCAGCTTACCGCACTGATCACGGGCTCTGCAGGGCAAGGCAAGAGGACAGCCAGCCTTGCTTCATGCACTTAGTTGTGACATTTGAAGATTTGTTTAGAAGATCAAGTTATATGAAGGGTGCCAGGCAAGGCTGCCAGCCAAAGCCAGGCTTTAGAACATTACAGAGCAATTACTAAAGTATTTCTTAAATCCTGAGGGCTAAAAGGCAGCTCGAGAGGACAGCTAACCCATACCTCCACCCCCTCTCCTCTCAGTGAAGATCAAGTGTACTTGAAGATCCAGGTTAGATGAGCTGCACCACTTGCTCTGACATCTTCCCCCTCTGCCCCAGAGGAGGCTCAGCTGGCTCCTCACAAAACCTGCCCCTGCGCCACTAGACCTGCTGTTGAGGAGCTTCTTCCCCAGTATCTCCGCTAAGGCTCCCTTACTTCCCATCTACGGGGAAGAAGGTAGGAAAGGCTGAACATCCTCTTGTACCAAGACAGACCTGAGAGATACGTGCAGGTGTTAACAGATGTGAAAGCTTCCCTTTCTCTTCTCTAAAAGAAATCCAGTCCCTCTGGCTATCCCTTACAGGTCACGCTCTCCAAACGCCTCCTGAGGTTTCTCCCAAGCGGTGGCTCCTTTCTGGCACGTGGCATCCAAAACCCTGTGCAGACAAGACCACCCCACCTCCTGCATCGTGCACGCAGGCACCCTGCCGCGCTGGGACAGCGAGCTCTTTGAGCATAGCCTGCAGTACTTGGTTTTACTGAATTAACTTCTACAGCTCAAACCCTCCTGCGTTCAGACAAGCCCTTGTAGCACAGCATGCTCTGATGGTGTGACACAAGTACATCCAAGTCACTAATGGAAACGCTGCCCATACCAAAGCCCAAGCAAACCTCTGCAGCATCTCAGCGTATCTGCTCCCAGTTTGACAGCAAGCCGCTGCCAGCTGCAGTCCGTGGTAAGATGGGTGCCTGCTGGCCCGACCACAAGGCCCCTTCAGTTTCACCCAGCCTCACCTCTCCACTTTGCTTCTGAAAATGACATGCAAAATACACCAGTTCCCCCTGAAATGTGCGACACTTGCTGCCTCTCCCACCCAGCCAGTGACCCGCACCAGGATACACTGGCAGCCAGCCTGAGAGGGTTTATTTTGGAGAGCCGGGGTCTCTGTTCAGCACCCTCAGTTGCCCACAACCTGCTCGGCTAACACCTCCTGGTGCTGGAGTTACCCAGGGAAGCCTGATTCGCCTGGACTCGCCCACCTCTTTCGGAGAAGGGAACCAGAGCTCAGCCATGAGGTTGCTGTAAGGTTAAGGGGATGAGGTGGGAAACCGGGGAAAGTCTCCCTCCCCCGGACTCGTGCCAAGCAGGCATGGCTGGGACGAGGGCTTTGCAAAGCCCACGGGGCGGGGGCAGGGCTGTCACGGCACACTCGGCCCACGGCTGCCCGCTCCCCTTCCCCGCCAGGTCACAGTGAAGCGGTGTCTGCCATGGCCCTGAGGAGAAGCGGGCCGCACCGGCAAGGGACAGGGCCCTCCCGAGGGGCTCCTAGCCGGCTGCAAGGCACGGCTGGGGTCACCCACGCCAGCGGGGTCCGGGCCACCGCTGCCCACCGCAGTGTCACCCGTGGGGACGCCCAGCCAAGCCTCACCCACCACCTCCCGCAGCAGCGCCCGGCCAAGCAAGGCCCGGCCAGCTGCCACCCACCCACCCACCTGCGGCCTGGCCAGCCGTGACACCCCGCT
>NW_008794624.1:1632299-1644671 GCF_000699145.1 Aptenodytes forsteri | reverse complement strand
GGTGGGCAGGCCAGCTGTGGGGTGCAAGTGGCCAGGGTGGTGCCCATGGGCTGGCCAGGCCCTGCGTGGGCAGGACAGATGCCTCAGGATAGACACTGGAGACTGAGACAGCCCACGCAGTGTGGTCCCTGGTCCCCTCGGCACAGGGACAAGCTTTATTGCCCTTTTCCCGAGGCGCTCTGGTCAGGCGAGTTCCTGGTTTCCCCACCGCCTCTGCACCATCCTAACCCACGGGTAGAGCTTGTGGAGCTGCCGGGCCAGGATTTAGGGAAGGGGAGTGATTCCTGATCTCAGAGCAGCCCCCGACAAGACCTGGTGTGGCCCTGGCACAGCAGGAAGGCGAGACAGACCAGGCTGCATCTTCAAGGAACCGATTCCCTCCATGCCTCCTGACGTGGCGGCAGATCTAGCAAGAGACTACAGAAACACCCAAGCCCAAAGGAAAGGAAGAAGGTTGCCAGGAGGACCCACTGTATCCATTTTAGGTTAAGGAGACAGCGAGACATAGGCAAGGGTGGCCACAATCAAACCAATGCTGAAGAAGACCTTGAAGATGTGGGGCACGGTGCTGGAGCGGGGAGGACAGTCCCCAGCTCTGGTTTGCAGGGGCCTGACCACACGCTGCCGCTGGGTGAGGATGGCCTCCCTGGCGCCTGCCCACTCGCCCGGGCCCCGCAGGCGGTACTGGTACGGCGTGCAGGGCCCGAAGGCCACCTCCAGCGCCAGCTTGGGGTCGGTGAGGAAGAGGGCGAGCAGGTTGGGCTTGACCCCCACCTGGCAGGCGAGCTCGTCCATGTAGGGGATGTAATCCACCTGGATGGTGTGCCGCTGGCTCTTCACGTACCTGTGGGCAAGGAGGGCAGGTGGGCTTGGCATGTGGGCACGGGGGTAATGGTGGCAGGGGCGATGCCTGCGCGGTGTTCTTACCGCTCGGCCATTTTCTCCTTGGTTTGCGTGATGTCAGCCAGCATGTTGGTGGATGGAGGCAGGTCCTGCAGCCCTGGGGAGGAGGAGGCCGTGGCTGGAGGGAGGGCTGTGCTTCCGCCATGGTATGGCTGGCTCTGCAGCCCAGCCTGGCCTCTGCTTGCACGCAGAAGCCTTTGGGGCTCTGGGGACGTGCCGTCATGGCAGGAGCAAAGCAGGAAGCACGGGCGAAGAAAGTAACGGCAGGAAAGGAGAGGGAGAAGGTGGTTTGCAGGCAATGGGACCTGTTAGTGGCCCCCCGCAAGAGAAGATGAGCACGAGGCTCATTGCAAAACGCAATGCTGTTTTTTGTCCCTATGAATAAGCAAAAGGAGGACAACAAAGATGAGTGGAGGGAGGCGGTGTGTGAGGGGATGCAGCCAGTTGAACGACTCAGCCTTGCCGTGGCCAAGGGAGCCTGGCTGCATCCCCCCACCCTGCCTTGCTTACCCTTGAAGATGCGGGTGGCCCAGCGACTCTGGAGCTCGGAGATGGGCATGATGGGGCCCAGGGGCTGGATGAGGCCGATGAAAGCAAGCGCTGGCTTCTCCAGGTCGATGGGGAACATGAATTTGTAGAGGGAGATCTGGTTCTCCACCACCTTCACGCAGCCCTCAAGGAAGGGGAAGGAGAAGCTGTATCCCGTGGCAAAGACCACGGCATCGATGTCTTCCCTGGTGCCGTCACTGAAGATGGCAGATGTTTCCGTGAATTCCTGGATATTTGGCTTCACCAGCACCCTGCCTGAAATGATGCAGTTGGGCAGGTCATCGTTGACAGTTGGGTGCTGGTGAAAGATCCTGGAAGGCACAGACAGACCTCGTGTGGGGGACAGGCAGTGGGATGGGCAGTGCTGGGGCAGGTCCTCGGGGTGCTGCTGGGACGCTCACCGGTGCTGGGGCTGGAGGCCATAGAGCGCATGGTTGAAGCGGGCGTTGAGCTTCCTCTCCAGGAGAAAGCTGCTGGCATTTTGAGGCAGCAGGCTGTGGAGGAGCTGTCTGAAGCGGCTGATGTAGGAGAAATCAAAGGGGTATCCACCATCCCCCACCCGGTGCAGCACCCAGGTCCCACGCTTTGTGCTGAGGAAGACCTGGGAGGAAGGAGAGGGGAGGTGGTGGTGTGGCAGCATCCTCGGGACTGGGCTAGGCCCCTGCCGTGCGCCTCAGACAGGGATGCCAGCACAGCTGCTGGGATCACAACAGCCACCTCATCAAGAGGGGATGGGGTGCTCGTGGCCCTCTGCGGTGCTGGAGGAAGGGGAGCCCACAGGGGATGGTGGGGGGTTGCTCAGTGCCCTCCGGGGTCCAAATAATAAGCACCCCAGCCCTGGCGGCTCTCCCAGCACACCTGCTTGGCTATGTGGCTCAGCTCCACTGCGATGTCGATGCCTGAATTCCCGGTGCCGACCACGACCACCTGCTTCCCCAAAAAGGACTGTGGGCTCTTGTAGTCCCGGCTGTGCAGGTACCAGCCCTCAAACTTTTCCACCCCTGGGAGAGAGAGGGAAGCCATGCCGGGCAGGGACGTGGGGCAGGGGGTGGCTGTCTCCCTGCTCAGACTGGTGGTGTGTTTTGGGAACAGGCTGGGACCAGCGTGACCAACGGGAGCAATGCAGCCCTGGGATGGTGCCCAGAGAGGTGGTGGCTTCTCCAGCCTGGGAGATGCTCAGTGTGGCCCTGAGCATCCTGCTCTGGCTTTGGGGCTGGCCTGGCTTGAAGCAGGGTTTGGTCTGGAGACTTCCATGCTCCCATCCCAAAAGCCTCCTGCAGTTTCTGCCCAGTGCCAGGCGTTGGGGGCAGAGGAGCAGCCACGGTCTGTGCCATCCCGCCAGACCCTGGTGACTGTGTGCTCCAGCCTGTTCCCCACCCAAAGAGGGTCTCCACGGCTGAAAGCCCTCCAGGCATTTTTGCCTGGCACCCAGAGGAGAAGGCCACCACCAGCGCTGAGCTCTCAAGCCTTGCTGGGAGCCAGAGAGCCCAGTGGGTGCGTGGCCAGCAGCTCGGGGAGCCTGTCTCTGGTGGGAGAGGTGAGCTGGCAGTGGGGGCACCTGCCAGCAGGGCACTTTGGTCAGGCACTGACAGCACAGCAAGAGCCACCAAGGACAGACCACCAACATGGGTAGGATAGCAGCATGCTCATGCAGTCCCACCTGGTGCGTTAACCTGTGGAGGCATTTTTGGCAGCAGCCAGAGCAGGGTGGGGGCTAAGATGGAGTGGAGAGTGCTCCCAGGGGTGTCAGGGAGCAGGCGAGCAGCTCACGGGGGGGTACCTGGGAAGGCGCTCAGTGGGAGGTGTGCCTCAGTGTGGTGCCCGGTGCACACCAGCACGGCGTCAAAGATGGCCGCCTCCTGCTTCCCCTCGCTCTCCGTCACCACCTCCCACTGGCCTGTGGTGGCGAAGTCAGGGCGCTTGGCCACGCGGCACACGCTGGTCTGGGTGCGGGGGGAGCAGGTGTCAGGCACCCTACGCCCCCCAGACCTGTCGCCACCACCCCCCCGCGGGCTCCCCCAGCTCTCACCCTGAAACGGACATGGCGGAGCAGGTCGAAGTGCCGGGCGTACATGCGGAAGTACTCCATGATCTTGGAGTTGTGCATGTAGTTGGGAAAGTCCTCGGGGATGGGGAAATCGCTGAAGCACATCATCTCCTTGGAGGTGTTGATGATGACGGAGCGGTAGATGCTGGCGCGGCCCTCCTCGGGGTACTCCTGCGGGAGCAGGGCACGGCTCGGTGCTGGCGTGGGGACCCAGGGCTGCAGGTTTGCAGCGGACACCTGCCTCCCCTGCCTGGCACCTCGCCATGCCCATGGGTGTGGGATTAAGCCATGGGTGGTCATAGCACCCGTCCCTGCACCCAGCACCCTCCCGCAGGTGCAACAGCCCGCCCCGCAAAATGGGGGAGAGGAAGCTCTGGGTTGGTGGGGGCCATGCAGCAGTGACAGCGAGTCATGGGGTCTTGTGCCTCAGTTTCCCAGCTCCCACTCCCAGCCCCGATGAGGTGGTGCGTTCCCAAAGCTGCCCGTGGTGCCATTGCCCTGGCTGCCACATCAGGTCTCGCCGGTTGCTGAGCCAGCTCCAGTGCTTCCAGCTCACCAGGTCTCTGCCCGGGCAGCGGAGTGCTGCTCCCCTGGCTCTGCTCCACCAGCCACGTTTCTGACCCACCATGGGCAGAACCAGCGGACTGTAACCGAGCCACCCCAAACCCTGTGCTGGCGTGGTGCAGTGTGTCCCCTGCCCGGACTCTCCCACCTGTGTATCAGGGCATGGTGGCGAGGTTTGTCTTCTTGTCGGTGGGTCCCCAGGGAAAAGTCAGCAGCCTCTTTAGGTGGGGGCAGAAACGAACTCTGGGGCTTCCCCCGAGGCAGGGAGAGCCAAGGCACAGAGGAGGCAGCGCTCAGTGCCTCTGTATGGGTGAGCAGCACAGAAGCAGGGAGAGGAGCAACCAGGACTTCCAGGGAAGGGCTGTGCAGGACAGGGACTGGGACAGCCAGTGGGGTCAGATGGGGCCCGGATGGGTAGGAAAGGGCTGGAGGGGACCAGGAGCAAAGCAGCAGGGGAAGGGATGGAGGAGACCGGGAAGGGAGGGATGGGAAGGGGGAAGGCTGAGCTGAGGGAGTGAGCCCTGGGGTAAGGTCCTTGGGGAGGGTCTGTCCTGCCGCTGGTGGGAAGGAGATGGGTCCAGTGTGGCCATCACACCAGCTGGCACCACGGGGACCTCCCGCTGCTGCAGCAGCTTTTTTTTCCTGTGGTTTTCCTCGACAACCCACCTGCCGCATGCATGCAAAGCAGGGGAGCGGTGCTTTGTTAGCTGCCAACAACTGATCCCAATCCCATCCGTGCTGCTGCTGCGGGGCAGGCTGGCACAGTGCAGGGCTTACCTCAAAGCGCCAGAGCCCCCCGATGTCCCCGCTCCTCTCAAAGCAGGTGGGTACTAGCCCCTCATCCAGGCAGCATTTCAGGGCACACAGGCCAGAGACACCGGCCCCGATGATGGCTACTCGCTGGGCAGCCATGTCCCACGGTGCGGTGGTGGCAAGGATGGCGGGGAAGCCTCGGCTGGGGGCAGCACACACTTAGGGGAGTGTGGAACCTGGCCGGGCCACACCAGGGGGACGCGCGGTGCTGCTCGGTCGGGGATGGCCGTCCCTGTGCTTCCCGTGGGCGACCGAGGTCAGCCGGGGTGTCACAAGATGTGTTTCTTCCAGACATGATCTACAGGTTCCCCTCGCCACCGTGCCACACCTCCTGCCCACGCCTGCCCTCTGCAAGGGGCTCATTAGGTTCTGTAAGCACTTAATGATGCCGACGCTGCCCCGGGACTTTCTGGGTGCGGGGGCTGAGATGTGGCCGCACTCCAGATTTCGGCAGGTTGTGGCGTGGAAAACAAAACCGGGGGGATGCTCAGGGCTCTGGTGGCCAGCAGCCGTGTCAGCTCCAGCGTGTAGTGGCCAGGACCCCCTGTCACCACTCTGGGTCCCCAACCCACCCAGCCGTCCTCCAGAGGGGCTGCGTGCAGGTGACAAGAGTGGCACTGAGCCGTGCCACTGTGACCACCATGACCCACTCTGGCGGCGCACACCCTGGGCAAGGCTGTTTTGCTGTGGATACACACATATGCATGCATGCAGCCCATGCTGCCGCGGACCTGGAGCTGTGCCGCCAGCACGAGGCCAACCTCAAACCCATGCACGTCCCCCTGGCATGCAGGGGGACAGGGTGGTGTCAATAATGGGACAGACACCTGGCTCTGTTTAACAAGCTTTTATCCAGTTAGGAAGTCTGTTAATGCCTTTGCTGCTTAGCTCTTGTGTGAGTGTAGCCAGTGGTGGCTCAGCCGGGTTATAGGCAACAGGAAAGCCGGTGCATCCCCGCTGGGTTGAAAGTGCTGGCTGAGAGGGACTGGATTTTACCCTGCATGTGAGCAGGTTTCCTTGTCCGTCCCCGGCTCCCCGGGAGGAGGTGCAGAGCAGGCTCCGAGGTGTTATTTCGGCAGCCGGGGAGGCTCCACGCGCCCCGAGCTTGTGGTGTGGCCGCTGTGGGGTCATGCCAGGCAGGACAAGGGCTCCTGCCAGCACTGGGGTGCACAGGCTGCTGTGGGGCCGGGGGTGGCTGGCCAGCCCCACTGGCACACTGCAAAGCCTCCCTTCCTTCTGGGCAGCCCAGCAAGAGCAGGCACCTACAAGTAAGCAAAAATGACGGCGAGGACAGCCACGGCCCCGACCAGCTTGAAGATGAGGGGCACAGTGGGGGCCAAGGGGTGCTCTTCCACATGCCGCGTCTGCAGGGGCTTGATGATGCGCTGCCGCTGGCGGAGTGTGGCCCCCCGGGCCCCGGCCCACTCGCCCGGGCCCCGCAGGCGGTACTGGTACGGCGTGCAGGGCCCGAAGGCCACCTCCAGCAGCTTGGGGTGGTCGGTGAGGAAGAGGGCGAGCAGGTTGGGCTTGACCCCCACCTCCACATGCCGCGTCTGCAGGGGCTTGATGATGCGCTGCCGCTGGGTGAGGATGGCCTCCCTGGCACCTGCCCACTCGCCCGGGCCCCGCAGGCGGTACTGGTACGGCGTGCAGGGCCCGAAGGCCACCTCCAGCGCCAGCTTGGGGTCGGTGAGGAAGAGGGCGAGCAGGTTTGGCTTGACCCCCACCTGGCAGGCGAGCTCATCCATGTAGGGGATGTAATCCACCTGGATGGTGTGCCGCTGGCTCTTCACGTACCTGCGGGCAGGGAGGACAGGTGGGTGCTGGCGGCAGCGCCGGCAGATGCCCCGCGCACCCGTAAGGCGGTATTGGATGGACTGCCATCAAGAAGGATCAGTGGGGTGGGGGTAGTGCAGCCAAGCACATCCCTGCCATCTGTTGGCACGTCCAAATGTGCTGGGGACGCAGCCATGGGACAGGATGGCTGCCCACAAGCAGCCATGCCCAAACCGTCCCCTTCCCTGTTCCTGGGGGGTGTCTTACCGCTTTGCCATCGCTTCTCTCTTCTGCTCGATGTCAGCCTCCATGTCCTGCCGTGGGGGCAGCTTGTTCAGCCCTAGGGAGGATGAGCCACAGCATGGGGGTGCTGCACCACACTGGCAACAGTGGCCGCTGCGGTGCTGCTCTTGCCTGGGTGCTGTGCCCCTGCCGGCACCACCGTGGCAGGCAGTCTGGCACCCGAGGCATGTCCAAACTCCTCAGGATGGGAAGGAGCAGCCCATGAGGCCCAGGGTACAGATGTCCCTGCGCTGCTCAGGCAAAAGCCTGGCTCACCATGATGGCTGCAAGGCGGCCATGCCATCGTCCGTGACCAGGATGGCACAGCCAGCTGCTGCCTCCCAAACACAGCTGGGCACCATCTGCCCAGGCTCTGGGGGTGCAGGCTTGGGCTGCAGCCACAGGGGGGGTTTGCCTCACTTACCCTTGAAGACGCGGGTGGCCCAGCGACACTGGAGCTCAGAGATGGGCATGATGGCGCCCAGGGGCTGGATGAGGCCGATGAAAGCCAGCGTCGGCTTCTCCAGGTTGGGGGGGAACATGAATTTGTAGAGGGGGATCTGGTTCTCCACCACCTTCACGCAGCCCTCAAGGAAGGGGAAGGAGAAGCTGTATCCTGTGGCAAAGACCACGGCATCGATGTCTTCCCTGGTGCCGTCACTGAAGATGGCAGATGCCTCTGTGAATTGCTGGACATTCGGCTTCACCAGCACCCTGCCCGAAATGATGCGGTTGGGCAGGTCGTCGTTGATGGTCGGGTGCTGGTCAAGGATCCTGGAAGGCAGAAGGAGCCATCAGGATACTGGGTTGGGGTGTCTCTGCTCCGTGTCCTGCTCCGGCCACTGCTCCCTGCTCTGAAGATGCTTATGCCCAGGGATGCTCAGCCCCGAGGATGCTCATCACCAGTGGGGCTGGTCCCCCAGGGATGCTCAGCAGCTGCTACTGCACTGGTGCCACCGAGGGTCCCCAGAAGGGGCAGTGGTGGCTCCCTCGAGCATTGCCTGGGCACACCACAGCTATTAACTGGGTTTCCAGGGCTGGTGCCTCAGCCCCAGCCTGGGCACAGGGAGCATGGAAATGGCCAAGCAGGGCTGGACACGGAGGGAGCTGGGGGGTCCCTCCTGAGCAGGGGGAGCTTTTGCTAGCACCTGTGCTTTGGCTTCAGGCCATAGTGTGAGTGGTTGAACCTCGCGTTCAGCTGCTTCTCTGCAAAGTCGCTCACCATGGACGGGCTCAGCAGCTTCTTCAGGAACATCTTCATGCGGGTGGTGAAGATGATGTCGATGGGGTAGCCCTGATCTCCAACACGGTTGAGGATCCATGCACCCCGGCGGGTGCTAAGGAAGACCTGGGTGAGGAAGGAAGCATCACCTCCTGAAGGCTGTGACAGCCCTGGGGGGCTGCCCCGGGGGGGCATGTCCTCACCCCGGGTTCACTCCTCTTCACGCTGCCAGGGTGCTGGGCGAAGACCCGGAGGGCAGAGGGAGCCAGGGGTGGGCATCTGGCAGGGAGAGGTAGGGAAGAGCTGCAGGGGCAGCCCCAGCCCTGGGCTCGGGGATGGAAATCGGGGTATCCATATGGGATCGAGTCTCGGCTGCCACTGCTGCCTGGCAGCACCTTGGTCCTGGTGGCCTTGTGGAGCTGGCAGTGTCCCATGGGGGGCTGCCCTGCCCGCTGGGACCCTGCTCCAGCTGCTGACCTGCTTGGCCGTTTGGCTGATCTCCACGGCAAGGTCCGACCCTGAATTCCCAATCCCGATGACAATGACCCTCTTGTCCGTGAAATCTCGGGCATCCTTGTAGTCTCGGCTGTGGAGGTAGCGGCCCTTGAACTTCTCAATGCCTGCGGGCGGGGAGGAGGGATGCTTGGCTTCCTGGTGCCAAGCTGGAGGGTCACTTCCCCAAAATCTGAAGTGGGGACCCTCCCTGGCCCCGCCATCCCCCTCCTGGGGAGTGTGGGAGTGCTCCCCGAGCCAAAGCAAGACAGGAAAACGCTGAGGCTGGGAGGAAGAGCAGCAGGGAGAACAGGGGTTCCCGTGGCTGAGCTTTCTGGGGTCTCTCCTTGCACCGGGGCACGGGGTGGTACCTGGGAAGGTGCTCAGTGGGAGGTGTGCCTCGGTGTGGTGCCCGGTGCACACCAGCACGGCGTCAAAGATGGCCGCCTCCTGCTTCCCCTCGCTCTCCGTCACCACCTCCCACTGGCCTGTGGTGGCGAAGTCAGGGCGCTTGGCCACGCGGCACACGCTGGTCTGGGTGCCGGACCCGTCGCCTCTGCCCCCCCGCGGGCTCCCCCAGCTCTCACCCTGAAACGGACATGGCGGAGCAGGTCGAAGTGCCGGGCGTACATGCGGAAGTACTCCATGATCTTGGAGTTGTGCATGTAGTTGGGAAAGTCCTCGGGGATGGGGAAATCGCTGAAGCACATCATCTCCTTGGAGGCATTGATGATGACGGAGCGGTAGATGCTGGCGCGGCCCTCCTCGGGGTACTCCTGCGGGAGCAGGGCACGGCTCGGTGCTGGCACAGGGGCAGCGAAGGGGAGGGATGGCTGGGGCTGATGTTGTGGCCCTCCATGTGGAGCCCCCGCCCTCAGCCTCCCCCCAGGACCCCGCCGTGGCCGGCTGCGTGCCATCCTGCTGGCCACCGCTGCTGATCCCCGGCTGCCGCAGTGCTGACCCCCGGCAGGACGTGTGGCTCGCAGGGCTTACCTCAAACCTCCAGAGCCCTCCAATGTCCGCAGTCCTCTCGAAGCAGATGGGCTCCAGCCCCTCTTGCAGGCAGGCTTTGATGGCACACAGCCCGCTGCTGCCCCCTCCGATGATGGCCACCGTCTTCGCCATGCTGCCCTCCACCACCGGGTCTCTGCCTGGGGACAGTGCTGGAGAGTGGGGCTGAGGAGCAAGGGGGGCAGCCATACAAAATTTTGGCCCTGTGCACCAAAGAGGTCCCAAGCTGAAAGGCAGTCCCCCAAAAGTTTGTCTGGGGCTGCAAGGCAACTGCAATTCCCTCCCCAGCAGGGACCTGGCCAGTGCTGGGGTTTTGCACCACTGCGGTGTTGCCTCTAGACGCCATGGGGAGAAATGCTACCAAGTGCCAGGGAGCCTTGAAATCTGCCTGCCCACGCAAAGTCCTGGTGATGGAGGTGCGCTGGAGTGCCGTGCCCTGCCTCGGGTACCGATGGCTCCCTCCCGGGTGGGCGACAACCCCTCTGCCCGCCCTTTACCCTCTCCATTCCCTGGGGAGATGTCTGTTGCGCTGCCCCAGCGCCCACTGCGTGCTGGCAGCCCGCAGGGAGGCCCTCAACCGACCTGTGGCCACGCGAGTGGCAGCCTGGGGAAGGCCAGTGGCAGGCGGGAGCCACGTGAGGGTCTCTGCCGGGTTGCCCTGACTCGTAATGCTGGATGGCAGCCTGGCTTTATGGTGTGCGGCGGCAGCGAGTGGAGCCTCCTCCTCCGTCACTCCTCCCACAGGGCCGGGGAGAGGAAGCCAGCACCCAGCTGGCTCCCAGCCGCCTGCTCAGCTTTTCCGGCAGCGGCTCTTGCCGCAGCCTCAGACAGTAGGGTAAGGAGCCATCCCACGCTCCTCACCAGGAACGCCCACACAGGGACATGGTGGGGACACTGGGTTGCAGGAGAGACAGAGACGCAGCCGGTCCCCGTGGCATGCACGCCGGGTAAACAAACACTGCCCTGAACTTTTATCTCTGGGATTATCAGGATCAGCCCAACCCTGTTTATGCTGGTACCCAGGGGCACATGTGGCTCTGGCTGCTCTGGTGGCACCCGGCACCTCATCGCCCATGTCCCCCGTGCCCCTGGGCTGGGCATGTCGGCACCGTGTCCCCGTAGCTGCAGCTCGCTCCTGGCCTATCAGAGTCCCGAGGCCAGTGGGACCCCGCTGCGAGGAGCACTGTGCCGCTGGGGTGTCACTGGTGCCAGAGTGGTGGGGCTGATTAGGAAAAGGCTCTCCCCAGTGGTGCGAGGCACAGACCGGCCGGCTCAGGAGCACGCTGCTGGCTCCCAGCGCACTCGCAGCCAGACAGCCCCTGGGGGCTGCAGGGGAAATTTGCTCTCCTGTGTCCAAGGAGCTGAGCAAGGCACCTAGCTATGGAGGGGCCAAGCTCTGCAGCTGAAGTGGTTTTAACCTTCTAAAACTCATAGTATGTTTGCAGTAAATGTAATAAAGCTCTTTCTGTCCCTCGCTGTTGGCAAGGGCTGATGTCTGCCTGGGGCAGAGGTGCCAAGCTGCCAACCCATGCTCCGCGCCTGCCTGTCGAAAAGCATTGAAAGCATGTCTTACCAGGCAGGGGGATCGGCACAGGGATGGCGAGGAGGCAGCACTGGCAGCTCTACCCTCCCTGCTCCGCTCTCAGCTGGCTTCTGACTCTTTTGCAAGCTCTGCAAGGACTGCCCAAAGGCGACAGGTACAGGGGACTTCTTCCAGCTCTCAACCTCACTGCCGTGCTATGAAACCTCTGTGCAGGTGGCCTTCGAATTTGCCCTTCTCCCTGGGTGGCTACAAGAGGCTGCACAGCCCTGGACTTCGCCCCCACTGTGCTTGGGCTCATGGCCCAGCCGAACCACGCCATCAGGCACAGGGGACTGCGGGAGTGCACCAGGGTCAAGCCATGGCATTTCGGTCAAGACTGGCTTGTTGATGTCCGTGGGAAAGCCACGTTTGCCCATGTCTGGCAAGCACCCAGGATGGACAGTGTGGTGGGCAGTGCATGCAGACATGTCTGCTTCCTATCAGCAGGCTGGCACCCGTGCTTGGAGGAGCAGTGACAAGTGACAAGCACAAGAGGAGGCCAAAGGTCTTGCTGGTCGAGGTGGAGAGAAGCAGCGCAGAGATGAGAGGGCAGTAGAGCAGCCTGTGATCCAGTGGGTCTGTGCACTAGTGATGGCGGGTGCCACCAAGCAGCTCCTGGAGGGTCCTGCAAGTGAGCCGGGAGCAACTTTTGGCATGCATATGCATGTGGGAACAAGCCACAGATGCACAGAGTTGCTGTCGTACTCCTCTGTGGCCTGAAGAGGAAGACCCCAGTGGCTGTAAGAACCACTTGGACGAAAAGCACCCTGTGTTTGGGAAAAAGTAGAGCTAAGATGTTTTGGCACAGCTCAACAAGAGAGCATGATGGTGATGACGATAGGGTTGAGTGTTTATGGGTAAGAATCAGGAGAAAGGCCAACAAGGCAGATATCGTGGTGGAAACTGTTATAGACCATCCAACCAGGATGAAGAGGCAGATGAAATATTCTATAAGCAGCCAGCAGAAGTCTCACGATCACTAGCCCTTGTTCTTGTGGGGGACTTCAACTTACCAGATGTCTGCTGGAAATACAATACAGCGGAGAAGAAACAGTCTACGGGGTTCCTGGAGTGTGTGGAAGATAACTTCCTGACACAGCTGGTGAGTGAGCCAACTAGGGAAGGTGCCCC
>NW_008794624.1:1625307-1630167 GCF_000699145.1 Aptenodytes forsteri | reverse complement strand
GATATTAGGAAAAATTTATTCACTGAAAGGGTTGTCAAGCATTGGAACAGGCTTCCCAGGGAAGCGGTTGAGTCCCCATCCCTGGAGGTATTTAAAAGACGTGTAGATGCGGTGCTTAGGGACATGGTTTAGTGGTGGACTTGGCAGTGCTAGGTTAATGGCTGGACTGGATGATCTTAAAGGTCTTTTCCAACCTAAACGATTCTATTCTATTCCATGATTCTAACAAGCCCTGATCACCCCAAACCCTGACCACACCGGAGCATGCCGCCTGACCCTGACCCCTGAGCCATCACAGAGCTTGTCTTTGCCTTGGGGCGGGAGGGCTGGCCAGGGTGGCCAGATGCGGCTGTGCACATGCCAGACCAGCTCAGCCAGCTGCCGGGCATGCAGTGCAACCCAGGGGATATTTTTTTTGGTCACTGTACAAGTCCCAGGCTGGAGTGCAAACCCACAGCTGGTAGGTTCACCAGCTCATGGTGCCAGTAAGTCATGGCTCAGCTCTGGGGGAACCTTGTCACATCAAGCGCTTTCATTTCAGCCCATGTATAACTGACAGTGGGTGACAGAGAGGGACAGGGTGTTTGTACCAGCAGCCCTCAGGCTGCTCCTGCACACTTCACCCAGAGGAACAGCACACTTAAACACTGCCTGGTTTTAATATGACTTAATCGGTGAGTGCACTAATAGACCTTAATGGCCATGATGAGCCTCACCTGGGCCCAATCACCCCACCCACGTGCCAGGAGCACTACTTAAGCTCAGTCCAGAGCCGTCACTCCCTTCTGGCTGTGGTTCCTGTTGATGTGGATCCTGTGCTTTTCTGTCTCAATCTCAGCCCTGGCTCATTACAGAGGTTTCTCGTGGTTCTCTCCTGCCAAGGACAAACAGTCCTCTATGAAAAACAGGCTGCCAGGACCAATGGTGCCAGGGCAGGAGAGCCAGCCTGCCGGGAGCACAGGGAGCTGTGGCAGTGGTTGGCAGAGTCGGGGCCCCTTGCTGCAGGAGGTGTGGGTAAGACTCAGCTCTCAGGGCTGCCCAGCAGCCTGGGCAAGGGTGTATTACTAGCCAGGGCTATGGGGAAGGGGCTCAGTCTGCAGTATGCTGTCAGCAGCACTGGTAACATGCTGACAAACAGGAATTGCTGTGAATGCACTGTACCCCCGGGAGACTGAAAAACCTGTGGAGGGTGGAAGGAACTGTAAAGCTCTGCACAAGGACTTCAGGAGCAGGCTGCTGCTGGGAGCTGCCTCCCCAGTTACCTGCTCTTAGAGTTGGCATGGATGCACTAAACCCTCAGTTGCACCATCCTTTCCCCATGGCACTGGGAGCCAGGTGCTCGTGTCCTTGTTGGCTGAGATCTGGCCTCAGTGCAGTGCTTAAATCAAGAGCAATAGGGAAGACACGCATTGCTTAGGAAGGCAGAGCTCTTTATAATCCTGAGGACAGACCCCAGTGAGTCCCCTCCAGGCAGACACTATGGAGCAGGCTGTGCAGGGCATGCTCACGACAGCAACGTGATCAGTGTATTTACAGCAGACAGATACGTGGGCAATTGCAGAGAAATCTGCAAAGCCACAGCTATCACATATACCATAGGCTAATGCAACAGGTGCCCAGCAAGGGCATGCCGATTCACAGTATCAGCAGTGAGCTGCTGGATGAATGTGCTGAGCCCTCCCTGGGCTCTGCAGGGACAGGTTTTTCACGGGAGGTCAGTGCAGCTGCTTGGTCAGTGCACACCATGCCTGACAGCCCATCAGGAGGGCAGGACAGCACCAAACATCTAAGTGTGGGCCCAGGAGCCTGCAGCACCACTAGTGTTGAAGTCTTGGCTGGATAGGTGGGGTCTAGGATGTGAGTTCAAGTCCCAGTATCCACTCCCTGTGCACGCTTAGAAAACTGGGTGTGCGCCTTCTCCTTTGAGAGGGACCCAGCCATCAATGGCTCCAGAGTGCGAAGAGGGCAGGCGCACTGAGCGGGGACAGCCAGCAGTACTCCACCACGCTGTACAGCGCATAGCCCAGCAGCAAACCGAAGAGCACGTCTGTCACGTTGTGCCTGCCCAGCATGACCCTTGAAATGCCGACGATGAGAGCCCAGAGCACCACGAGGACCCGCAGCGGGACAGCAAGCACCAGGTGGTGCAGAATGAAGCGGCAGACCAGGGCTGCTCTGGTGGCGTGGCCTGACGGAAAGGAGTACCTGTCCACCGAGATTGTGACGAACATGTCCATCTTGTTGTGGGTGGGCCGCCGCCGCTTGACGAGCCCTTTCACCACTGCCACCAGCACGAGATCCAGCAGCAATGCTAGGAGACAGTAACAGTGAGTGAGCAAGAGAGGAAGGGGTTTTTTCCCCCCCTATGGAAAACAAGGCAAGAATCAAACCAAAGTCATTAGCTAAGAAAACAAGCACTTGGCTACCAAAACATGCTAAGAGAAGGCACTATTTGCCATGGCTATGATGCCCAGGTAGGGAGAGCATGGCACTCATCCAGCACTTGGCCTTCTCCAGTTTGAGCCCATCTTCAGTCTCCACTCCTGCTGCACGCGGCCCTTGTGCAACGCCAGACCCTCTGCCTGCCACAGCCAGCAACAGGACTTGGCCCAGCTTGCACCCAAGAGCTCTTCTTTCTGTGTAAAACCTGATCTTGCCATGACTCAGGGCTCAAACTGACTCTTAATCTAAAGGCAACAGAGGGGTTAATATTCCCCACAGCTCCCTTCCTGACAGCCTGTGCTGACTCAGCATTGCTTTGCCTACCCCTGTGGCTGGGGGTCAAACTGACCAGGGTGAATGATCAATCCACTTCAACCACTCAGCCATGGCTCAGGGTGAGGGGCCCCGAGCTTGTGTGGCACTGCCAGGGCTCCCGCAGTCTGGCTTCTCCCTGCTGTGGGGGGATTAATGCCAGAAAGTTAACCATACTTTGGTTTTCAAGAGCTGAATAAAGGATGATTTAAATAATGCCAGCTAAAGGTTGTTGCGGTAGAAGTCAGTCGAAGCACATGTGAGAAGTGTTCAGCCAGTATTTGGCAAGAACAGCTTCTCACGTAGGGCAGAGGATGCTTTTTCCATCCCCGTTAGCTTGGCTAGTGCAGTGTTCACAGCCAGGGCTACTTCTTCCAAGGAAGTCTTGTGGGAGACTGACTTCTGCTTGTCCTAAGGCTTGTTTCTGGACGCCAAATCTTTTGGTCACTTCAGTTCATTCTCTTTGGTTAATCATTTAAGAACAAATATTTTTTTTTCCACATGTAAACCTAGTTCAATTGCTTTTTCTCTTTTTACATATGGTTTGGGAGATTCAGCTTGGACACTAGGGAACACTCCTTCCCCACATGGGTGCTGCAACCCTGGGACAGGGCCCCGGAGAGGTGGGTGGCTCCGGCCTAGAGCGTTGAGGGCCAGGCAAGGCCCTGGTGCTGGGACACCTCCTCAGAGCAGAGGTTAGGTCAGAGGCCTCCAGGTACCTTCCCACAGCTCTGCTGTGAGACTGTAATTTAACTGTGTGCTCCTAGATGAAAAAGATGCCTAAAACCGTATGTTTCCCACCAAGCAAATTTCAATGCAAATGATAAGTGTGAGATACCAATTATTTGCAACTTAATAAAAGAGTAAGAAAGAGGAACCTGAAAAAGTCTGTTGCTCTAGAACTACTACAGTTTCTAAACAAGCAAAAATGAAGAATCTAAGTGTACCTAATAGGACAGGATGCAAGGGAGGGGGGAATATTACACCACACAAAATTAAAATGCATGCTTTAAACAAAGTTTCCTCACTGGCTGATACAGATCAATCCATGCAGGTACTGCCTGCAGGGAGCCCAAGGGTGCAGACATCTGTGTGCCAGAGCAGCTTTTCAGGAGAAAGGGCTGGTATCTAGGACAGCTGCACCTGGAATGCGCTGTTGTGATAAGCTGAAGAACTAAAAGGGAGTTCAGTTCCCTTAAAGTTTTGTGCAACTGCAGGAGCAGTTTAGCTGTCTGGAGTTTCACAGTGTGTGGTTGGAGCTGTGACAGATGAGCCATACCCATGCCACCACGTCCTCCAGCTGCAGGGTTACTCACTCTGGTACCAGGCACCCCAGATGAGTCTGCACCAGTTACTCAAAATCAGCAGGCTCCCTTGGGGCTGTAGGAGGGTGAGGTTTACTCAGCTCTCCCCCATCCTTCAGGTTCCATCCTCCCCCCTCCGCTCCAGCCAGCCCCCGCCTACAGAGCCCTTTGGTGAGCCCCCAGCCTCACCGAAGAGCAGGTTGAGCAGCACCTCCCTGGCCGCTGAGCTGTCACTCTGGCACAGCCCGTAGAAGGTACCCAGCAGCCAGGGGATGCCATGCCCCGAAACCTCGATGACCTTCATGAGGGGGCGTGCGCTGCCCCAGGCCGAGCCCTCTCCAGCGCAGACGCCCAGGCGCTTGGAGGCCCAGAGGTCGATGGCGAGCAGGGAGCTGAAGGCGATGCCCAGGAAGGAGGGGTTCAGCTTCATGCAGTCCTCCTCGGGCGGGGGGGCCGCCGCAGAGCTGCCCGACTCCTTGCGGCGTGACGGGCTGTCCGGGACGCCGGGGCTGCGCTGGCTCACGAGGGACAGGAATTCCAGGCGGCTGCTGCTGCCGGTGCGTCGCTCGCGGCTGCTCCGGGGGCTCGGCATGGCGAGAGGAGGTGGCCTGGGAGAGGTGGGGGCCGGTCACCGGCTGCCAGGCCTGCTCTGGCGCCGGGACCCAGGCGAGCCGCCCAGGGACCCGCACGTCACCCCCTGCCCGGGCCTGCTTCTCACCCCCTCACCGCAACCTGCTACGGGCCCCGCTGCCCCACGCTGCCTGCAAGCCCCGGGCCTGCCCCCGCACCCTGCCCGGCACCC
>NW_008794624.1:1607034-1624426 GCF_000699145.1 Aptenodytes forsteri | reverse complement strand
GGTGTCGCACCCCTACCCCATGTCTGCACCCACAGCCGCGCACGGGCATCACCTTGGCCCCAGTGCCTGCTCCTGGCACCGTCCCTGCCCCCTTCAGACCTGACCCCGCAGCCGCCCCGGCCCGGGCAGCACCCGCGCTCCTCTCGTCCCACAGCCGGCTCCTGCGCCAGCCAGGTGGCCTGAAGCTCACTCGTTCGAGGGCTTTGAGGCCGCTGTCCCCCGTCGAGTAGCATTTCTTCTGGGGCTGGGTCGTGAGCGCGGGCGGTGCTGGGGGAGTTGCCCCCTTGGCTTGTGTTAAAAGGGGGAAGCGTTGCTGTGCTTGGCAGACATGGCTGCTGGAAACCAACTTTTCCCAAGGCCGAGTGTGCGGGTGACTCAGGGGGACGCCGAGGGGCAAAGCTTTCGGCTCTGTCCTCTGCCGGTTGAAAGGGGTGATGTGAGAGGGGGCTGAAAATGGCTGGAGGGGTCCGTTCTGCAGCCCGCCAGCGGGCTCCTGCTGCCGGTGCCCGGGGGTGCTGACACGGGGCAGCAGGCAGGGCGGTGTGCGTGGGCACCAGGGGGGGAGTGGGTCCTTGTGCTGCCTGCCCGCATCCTTGTGTCATGGCAGATTCGCTTGCACGTGGCACTGGAGCACTTGGGGATGCTGGAGTGAGTGGAAGTCGTCTCTTGTTGGGGGGATGGCAGCCGGGTGTCCCCAGCCACTTGCAGGCAGCTCCACAGCCCAGATGTGTTTGAAGCCAGAGCTGGGACTCAGCAGGAGGTTTCACCAAAGCTCTTCGCTCATAATTGCCACGTGGCGACTGTCTCCCTTGCCGTAGCCACACAGTGTTGCTCACATGGTCGGCAGCCAAGACTTGGGCCGGAATTTCCCCCCCCAGACATATTGCAGGGATTTCGTGGCACCAGCGGCAGGCATAATTGTGGTGTTTAATTATTGTATGTGTCTCTGTGCAGGCGCTTGTATTTAGAGGCATAAAAATCGCAGAGTTTTGTCGCAGGAGGGGGCTGCTGATGGGCTTGGCTGGTGCCGTGGTCGTGGTGCTGCAGCTGGCAGATGGGGAAGGCTGTTCTCCTCTGGCACAGGAGCTGATTAAGGAGAGAGTGGCCCCAGAGAGACCCAGCAATGAGTTTTGGCCCAGTTGGTTTGATTGCAGGTTAATTAAAATAGTGTTTTGCTGGCAGAACAAAGGCTTCAGCTAGCCGTGACTGGCTCAGTGAAGGAACCGAAGCCGAATTTGTTCTTGAAGGAGGTCCCTGAGAGCTTGCTGCAGGCAGGGAGAGGGTCCCTAAGCTGCTTGCCTCCCTGCCCCTCTGTCCCTGTCCCTCGCTGGGCGCTGTCACTGCCGTTTCCCCACTAACCTGGCCTTTCTCTTCCCGTTTGCTAGGTCAAGCTGGGAGCTGCCCGACCTGCGAGAAGGAAGAGTAAAAGCCATCAGCGATTCGGACGGCGTGAGCTACCCCTGGTACGGAAACACCACAGAAACTGTGACCCTGGTCGGGCCCACTAACAAGATCTCCAGGTTCTCGGTGAGCATGAATGACAATTTCTACCCCAGCGTGACGTGGGCTGTCCCTGTGAGCAACAGTAACGTGCCGCTGCTGACCAGGATTAAAAGGGACCAGAGCTTTACCACATGGCTGGTGGCCATGAACACCACCACCAAGGAAAAGATCATCTTGCAGACTATAAAGTGGAGGATGCGAGTGGACATTGAGGTTGATCCCATGCAGCTGCTGGGGCAGCGGGCACGGCTGGTGGGAAGGACTCAGCAGGAGCAGCCCCGGATCCTCAGCAGGATGGAACCCATCCCACCAAACGCACTAGTGAAACCCAACGCCAACGATGCCCAAGTCCTCATGTGGAGACCCAAGCGAGGCCAGCCTATAGTCGTGATACCTCCCAAGTAGAGCAGTGCCGGGGCGTGTGTGTGAGGAGCTGGGTGCTGCTAGCCTGCTGCAAAAGAACAGGGTTTCTGAGCCAAAGCAGACCTCTTTGGTTCTCCTGCCTTTGTAGCTGTGGTTGGAAACGCGGCTCCTCCTTAGTCAGAAAGAGAGCCTGGCCGGCGTGGGGGCGTGAAAGAGGGATCGCTGAGCTGGAGGATTTCCCAGGAAGCAGAATCGAGTACTTCTTAGGGGCTTGCAGCTGGCAAAGAGGCTGTCTGACCTAAACGACTCATCTTTCCTTGCAGGGCAATGCAAGGAGCATGAGTGCGATCGAACCGTGCCTGTGGCAAATGCTGCTTTCCACACAACTGGAGGTAGAAGCGGAGACCATGCCTGCTGGACGCGGAGGGCTCCTGCGGTGACCCTTCCCGCCGGGGCGCGGGTGTCCCCGCGGTGTCTATACCTATGCATTTTGGATCGATAATCGACCCCTCGCCCTGCCCGCTGGGACTGGGCGGGAGGGCCCGGGAGCGGAGCAGGACCCCGGTGCTGGCCATTGCTGCTGCCCGGGAGGGGTTTTCCACAGCCGAGAGGAAGCGGGATGTTTTGCATGCGTCTGGGTGTGTTTGGAGTAGTTGTGAGTGTAGGAGATGCCATAGCTCTTTTCCGTCTTGGAGTGAGATCTAAGGGCAGGTTAGATGTCCTTTCATTTTAAGGTGCACTAAATCTTTGCAGTTCCTCAACCTTCCCCCCGCCAAATCTCGCCGGCCCTTCTCTTATGGAAGCAAAACCAATTCTCAGCCGAGTGAGAAATTGGGAGCCTGTTCACCCAGCCCAGGGTGAGCAGGCGTATGCTGACCATGGGGTACCCAAACCAGCTTGGAGGTACCCTGGGACTCGCATGCTTCCACTGCAGATCCAAGTCCCTTGCAGGAAGTTGGGTGCTTGCTCATTTTTCATGCAAATGCCAGCTTACGTGGAGACCCTCCTCCTCCTCAGCCACCCAGGGAGCAGGGTAGGTACCGGTGGGGACACCGGCGCTGGCGGGGAGGGGACAGCACGCCTTGCGGTAACTCCCCGGGCTCTGCGGGGTGAGGGTCTCCTCTACATGGGTCGGAGGCAGGGATGTGAGCAGAGGCTGCACGGGGCAGGCCTGGGTTGGCCTGGGAAGGAGGAGACAAGCACACTGCCTGGGTGCTGCTTCCTGCTGCTGCAGGTGCTTGGGGGGTAACGGGGTTTTATTTGCCTTTCTCCTCGCCCCTCGCTGCCTGGATGGCTGGCATTGTCTGGTCCGTGGGGTGGTGCTGGTGCCATGGGCTGCGACCTGCAATTCCCGACATTTCACCCTTGGGATGCAGCAGATGCGAAAGCTGTGTCTGCACTGCCGATGCCTAAGGTGCCCCATCGCCCCCAGGCAGATGATTACGGCTTTTGCTGCTTTCTATGCTCCATTCGCTGCCCCGGCGCAAGCCCTGTTGCTCCTCCGGCTCCTGCCCCTGCCTTTGCACCATGGGAGGTTTGTGCTGCCCTGGGGATGTGAATAATTCCTTCTGGGAGGGTCTCATCTTCTGTCCCGCTGCCAGGAGAGCCCAGGAAGGGTCGCTGTGTTCGGCACTTCCGTGCAAAGCCTTTCCTGCAGTATTAGCAGTGCTGCCCTCAGCCTGGCTGTCAGGACGCCCAGCCCAGCGCTGCTTTGCTCCCCCCAGTGTGCCGGCACATCCCCGCGGCATCGCTCCTCAGTGCGGCTGAGCTCCTGCAAAGCTTCAGCCACGGCTTGCGCTTTTCCAGGGCGGGATGTGCACCCCGGTCCCCACCAGTGAAGGGGCTCCCCAGGCATCTTAGACCAAAAATCCCTGTGAAATCCCTGTGCTACTTACTATTATCAGTAGTGTTTGCTGCTGATTTGATTCTTTATTTATTTTTCTTTTGGGAGTGTTGCATTTTGACGCCTCAACGCACGCTTCCCTGTGCCGGGGCCGGTGGTCCGTCTCCTCCCGCTCAGCCTCCTGGGTAGGCTGGGAACCTGCTGCTTTCGGTGCCTACATCTGGGTTTCGCCGGGGCTACGGCCTTGCGGTGGGAGAGGTTTGGAGGGAGAGGGGGCTCTGAGCTTGGTTTGCTGTGTTTTCTGGAGCAAAGCTTCTACTGGGAGCTTGCCGGTGTGGGAAGATGTCCCGCTCTTGTGAGACTGTGCCCATGGTTTTGTCCTGGTACAGGATCGACGGCAGCTTTTGCCATCACTGATGTTTCATTTTTCAAAAGGCGTGTGGAAGGCAGTTAGAAACTTTAAATACAGTTTTCCTTAAGATTTGGGGGAGGAGAGGGAGGGGTAAGTACCTTTCGGTTTGAAATAAGGCAGATGTATGTTTTTGATCCAGTGGGACAGAAACGTCTCTGGCAGCACTGGAGCTAAAAAGCCAGAGGAAGAGGTTCCCCGACAAACGGGTAGCCCCGAGGTGGGCTCCTGGCTGGGAGAGGATGCTGCGTCCAGAGAGGCTGCATGAGTCAGCTCCCCAAAACCCGCAGGGGAGGGCCAGGGCTGTGCTCAGGGGGTTGCATGCCAGCCGTCAGCCTGGGGAGCTGCTGTGGCACCACCGTGGTGCCAGCCGGCTGGGGTTGGGGGAGCTGGTGCAGGGATGCTGTTGAATTTGTTGCCGTCTTTTGGGTTGTGCTGGCCAGCTGGAGCCTCGGCACATCGTCTGCTGCGTCGGCATGACACCGAGACAGCAGCGGCCGCTGCTTCTGTCCATGTGTGTCTGCAGCATCCCCAGGGAGGTGCTCGGTGCCGCCTGGTGCTGGTGTCCAGCTTGGTGCCTGGCCGCAGCTGTGTTGTGCCTGCGCTCCCAGGGCTGCCCCAGCCTGCAGGCAGGCTCTGGCTGAGCCCTGGGGCCATGCCTGTGTTCCCCTCTCTGGGCTCCTGTGCCCGCTCCTTCTCCAATGGCTGGATTTGATGCGCTTAACTTGGTTTGATGCGTGGGTTGTCTTCATGGGCATTTCCCCATTTAAAAAAAAAAAAAGTTTGTAAAAATTGTTTGCAAAAAAAAAAATTGCAAACAACGTTTGCAAAAATTTGCAGGCATTTTGCATGTTTGCAAAAGGTGTGTGTTCACGCTCGGATGGAGGTGCTGGGTGAGCATCTCCCTGAGCTTGGTAGCACTGACCGGTGGAGCCCAGGTGCAGGGCCTGCGATGCTCAGTAAGAGGGAGGAAGAGAGGGTGGCGGCGGGTGAGAGCTCCCATGTGTGAGTCTGGGTTCAGCTCACGTCCCCGTGGCCCACAGCTGTACTGATGGGTGCCCCAAGCGGAACCCCTTCCCCACCCCCTCTTTTGTACCAGCACCCCATTATCTCAGGGAGGGGCAGGTCATGGAAACGTCCACCCGCACGCTCCCCTCTTGCCCTGAGCCTCGGGTTGCCCCTTCCCCTCTGTCCCTGTCCTCGGGTCATTTATTTATTTATTTATTTATTTATTATTGATTTATTTAAGGTTTATTTAAGTTATTTATTGGTATTTATTGACGACTGGAAGTCAGGGGGTCATTTCTGCTGCATGGCAGGGGCAGCTGGGTCGTCCCCGCCCCCGCCCAGCCCCCTGCATTTTGGGGTGCTGCCGCACGTTCGGGAGTGCTGCTGGGGAGGGATGCTTGCAGGCCTCCGCGCTCCCGTCCCCTTTTGGAGCCGGCGGGGAGAAAGGAAAGGGAATCACGTTGGTGCCTGCAGGGAGGACACCCGGTGCCTGTCCCCTTCCCGCAGAAGCTCAAAGCCCCCGTGCCCCCTCCCCAGGCGCTGTGCTCCCTCCCATACCTGTCTGTATTTATTGACCCAGCCTCCTGGCGTTTCTCCATTTGGCTCCCACTGGATTTGCTGTTGCCAGTTTCCGGAGATGGTGAGAAGAGCCAGGATGTGTGGGTATCACTATGGAGAAAAGACCAAACCAGGTATTCTGCTGCCGCGTGGGGAAAGTCGGAAGAAGAGGAAAGCTGGTTTTGCAGAGTGCCTTAAACACAAATGACTACTGAGTAGGGGGCTTGGACTTCTGTCTCTGGATGTTATTACCAACTCAAACAAATGTTGCATTTCACTTCTCTGGGATTAAAAGAAAACCACTCGAGCTGTACTGGAACCAAACCCTGTGTTTGCTTGAGTCTGGCTGGCTGGCTTGTATCCCCGGGGCCACAGCGGTGCAGGGGAGCAGGCAGGAATTCGTGGGTTCTCAGCCGTCAGCCCCTGCCTGGCTCAGTAGTGGGACCAGCAGCTGCCTCTGCTGGCTTTAAGCCCCCCCGGTCTGGTGACGGGACTCGTTCCCCCTTGCCCCCATCACAGGTGGCTTCTCTGGTGTCCCAGAGAGGCTGTGCTCACCCTGCAGCGCCCCTTCCCTGGGGAAGCTCAGAGCAGCCTGTTTGCACAAAGCTTGCTGTCGGGGCCCTGTCCTCAAGTTTCCAGAAAATTGCGTGGTCGATTGGAAAGCTCTGGAGGTGGGGGGCAGACAGCCCCTTTTCCCTTAGGAAACCAGATCAAGGCTAGGGCTGTGTGCCGAGGGACCGGCAAGAAGCCCAGGAGCTCATGCAGCCCAGCTGTGGGGAACTAGGGAAGCTGCCAAGCTTGATAAGGCTGAAAAAAGAAAAGGGATGATTCCCGTTTGCAATTGCAGATCTCCCTCCCACTTCTTGCAGAGTGACAGAGGGGGAACAAGAGTCAACCCAGAGACCGGGGTTTTTCTTCTTATAGGAAAAATAATACATGGGGATAATGCAGAATTTCATAACGAAGGTTCATTTAAAAGTCATTTGGGGAAAAATACAAATATTCATTGTATAGTTCCTGGAGGCAATTAAATATTAATATATACTTTTTTGGATAACGAGAGAGGGAGGTCTCTGAAATGCAGCCATGTTTGGGGAAGGATGTCCTCAGTGGGGTGTCCTGGCCTGCATGCCAGTGCGAAGGAGGACAGCGATGGGTGCTGCGAGAAGCCAGTGGCTCTGGACGTTGTCCGAGGACTGATGGGCTGCGTCCCAGGTGGGTGTGGGTGCTGCCCCAGGATTAGGCCCTGCGGGATGCTGGAGGGTAGCTCATTGCATCCAGTGCATTGCTTACCATTAGCATCGACCCTAGTCCCCGCTTGCTGTGGGGTACATTTGTGCCCTGTGCCAGCCAATTTCTTTAACAGCTGCTCGTTTTGAGTGTTGCTGATTGCGCTGGGCACCGAGAGATGCTGCCAGCCTATGAGCTATTTATTTGGTGAGCGGGTTTCTTTCCTAGCGTTATATTAAAACATCGCTCATCTCTTGACAGATCCCTGAGGTATAGGTGCAGGGAGAGCAGGGAGCAGTTGTATCATGGCTTGTATCATGTCTGCTCATGCCCTGCGAAGCAGGGTAGGACTTCCCACACCACAGCTAACGGCAGGCCAGGCTGAGGCATGTTCCCCGAGCAGACATCTCTTCCTTCCCCCCCACCGAGGCTCTGCCGCAAAGCAGGAGCGGTATGGCTGCCCCGGACCCCGCTGCATCATCTGAAATTATGTGCCCTGAGACAACCTGCGTTTCCAAAGTGCCTTATTTACAGAGCAAAACCAAGGGCAATCTGTGCTGCTGCCACCTACCCATGAGCATGGGCACACATCCCAGCTGCACAGCCTAGGGGAACAAAGTAAATGGTGCAAGGTGCCGCGGACACCAGCAGAGGCAGTAGTGAAGATCAGTTTATTTGCTCTATTCTCTCTTCCATAAAACCTGAAAACAATCAACTTCCAGCAAGAGATGAGAAAGCAGTAAGAAGTGAGAGATTTGGCTCTGCATCTCCTCCCCTACGCACAGGACCAGACGAAGGCGTTAATGCGTTAGTGATGGCTGCTCCAAAAGGCACGCAGCAGTTTGGAGCTGCCGAAGCTCCGTGATGGTGATGGGAGGTGTGTGAGCCCAGCAGGACACCCCTCCAGGGCCTGGCTGCTGACACCACGCTTCTCACCGTGCCTCCGGGAAAAGCTTGGCCGGTGCTGAACACGAGAGACCCCACAGCACGAGCCCTGGAGCCCCCACTGGTCTGCTAACCTCTTGCAGGGCTGATTCAAGGCAAGAAAACACCCAGGGTTTTAGTTTTGAGGGAATGTGGGGGATGAAAGGGGTGGGGAGGATTGGTTTAGTATTGCGATGCACCATCAGTGTGACGGTACGAGGCTGCTGATCACACGGTGTCAGGGAGGCAGGAGCTGGGCACGGGGAAGGCTCCCGACGCCAAACGACCTGCAGCCCGGCAGGATGGATGGGCAGACCCGTCCCGCTCACTCCGGCTGTGGGGTGTAACGCAGGTACTTCTTGCCCGATGGGAGGGCTTTCGTGAAGACTCCTTTGGGAAAGAGCTTCTTGGCTTCCTCGTCAGGTAAGGTGGGCACGACCATGACGCTGTCACCAGGCTGGGGAGCAAATGGGAACCGTGAGAGCAGCAGAGGAGCTGGCGGGCTTGTGATGCAGGTGGCACGTCCCTGCATCATCAGGTGACACTGCCTCCCCATGAACACTCGGCCCCAATGCCCCAGGCACGTCCCCTGCAGCTCTGCCTGGAGCCAGCAGTGAGGGCTGAGTGGGAGCTACACCAGGAGGTGTGGGTGATGTCGTAAGGGAGAGCTGTGCCGTCTGCCAGCCCTGCCAATGGGATCCCACAGCCCAGCTCTTCCCCACAGCACTCCCACGGGAACAGGGAGTAACGAGAGAATTGGGCATCTCTACGATGCAGGAGGGAGCACAGCTTGCCTGAGTCTGCTCATCCATTCCTATTGCTCAGGTACCCCTGGACAGGCAGTCCTGGCTCCCCCTTGGCGTGCCAAGCCTCGGGGAAAGGTGTGCTTCCCTGGGAGGTGGGCTGGTGGGTGAGCTGGCCCCACACCACTGGGAGCTTATGCTGCAGGAGATAGGAGTCTTCAGAGGCAAGGCTGCCACCACGCTCTGCTCTGCCCCAGGAAGTGAAGGTGCAGTTTGTTGTATGCTCAACACACGGGTGCTGGTGTTGAGGGGTGGAGAGGCACAGTGAAGTGCACCGATACCCTGAGTTACTTAACCTCTGAGGCTTGTGCCTACGGGGCCTTCCTGCCCAGATGGAGCAGGTGTTTGGGACAATGCTCTGGGAGCCTGATCCTGCCTCATAACACAGGAGGACTTCTCCAGGACACCCTGTAACAGCAGCAGTGTGTCCTCTGGCTCCAGACAGGCAGGCTTCCCCAGTAACAGCTATCGAAGCCAGCAGCAGGACAGGTCCAGAAGCTGAGCAGCTCTGCTGGGCTGAGGAAACGCTGGCTAGCTAAAGCAGCCAGGCTGTGCTGCTTGTTCTTGTTTTATCTTGGCTGCCCAAACTTTTTTTTTTTGAGTTTTAAATAATGCTACTGAACAGGGATGGCCACAGCTAAGCAACTTCAACTAGTAATTTTCAATGAGGATAGGACTTGGCTGTGTATGTGCTGGACAAAGTGGGGCCGTGCCCATACTGGCCCTTCCTGGCTCAAAGGCAGGAGAGCAGCAAGCCGGCCCAGGGAGGGGTGCCCCATGCTTGCTGCTTCGCTGGCTTTGAGTGGACATTGGCATACTGACAGCTGGTAATGCCCTTCCTTATCACAGACAACAAGGGCAGGACCCGCCTTGGCCTAAAGCTCAAGTACCGATAGCCAGAAGGGCCAAGCCCAGTATTTGCTGGCACCAGGGACCGAGGGCAGGGAAGGGAGGTTCCTATGGCTGACTCCAGACTGCAACAGCCCTGGGGCCTGGGCTGGGATCTAACTTGTATCCCAGGACCTCAGCAGCTTTCCCCACACAGTCGGTCCCCCTCCAAGGGAGGCTGGCTGACATTTCAATGCACGTTTTCAGTGCCCGGCTGTGAGCTTTGCTCCCCTCCTCACCTTCCAGTCCACAGGGGTAGCGACCTTCTTGTATGCCGTCAGCTGCAGGGAGTCCACCACTCTCAGGATCTCATCAAAGTTTCTCCCAGTGGTGGCTGGGTACAGGATGGAGAGTTTCAGCTTCTTATCTGGGCCAAAAACGAACACCTGAGCACAGGGAGACAGGGTCAGGGGCTGGGCAGAAGATATTTGTTCAACTGCCCTGCTGTATCTACTCAGTCCTGCTGCTCCTCCCTTTCCTGGGCGGTGGCCTGCTTTATCGCAGGTGTTGGGACAGGGGAGATGCCACGGTGGGGATCTCCTAAAGCAACAAGCGATGCCCAGGCACAGGGAACACGGTGTTTGCTCTGGGAGCTCCTGTTTCCCATGCCAGCTTGTTTTGCTACTTGAAATGTTTCCTCCCCTTGACCTGTGCCCTTCTAATGCAAGCATGGGAGGGCAGAGGGAAAGTCCTGCAGATCAAGCACTTTTGTCCCCTCTGTGTTAGGACAGGCACAACCAGGATGAGCTGGCGGCAACAGCAAGATTGAGCTGTTGCCAGCAGGCTAGCGCTGCACCAGCCTCTTCCTGCAGCACAACCCATGGATCTAGTCCAAGGAAGTCAACCTAGCTCCTGAAGATGGTCATGTCCATCCAGGTAAGCTGCCCCCATCTTCAAGTCCAGCCCCATGGACACAGGGCAGGACGGCAGGCGATGCCTACTGCTGAGAAGGCTGCCATGCAGTGGTGCTCCAGGGCCAGGTACTCACCACGCGAGCAGTCAGGGGCATGCCATCCTTGTCCCGCTCATCTGGGTCCAGCATGCCCAGCTTGACAGCGAGCTCCCGCTTTGCATCAGCAATGATGGGGAAGGGGAGTTTCTCCTCAGGTTGTTCCCCGTTGTATGCATTGATGTCCTGCAGAGACAAAACCGTTGGCACGCTCATGCTCCCTGTTGTGGGTACCACCACGGGAGACAGAGGCCAGGCAGGGAGACCTCCATGCAGGGTGGGGCAAGCTCCTGCAGAGGGGCCATGCAGAAACATGTTCAGCAGCTGCTCTACAGGAGCTTGTGACTTGCTTGGCCCCAAGGTCTCAGGCTGGGACAGCACAGCCAGGGGCTCATGGCCTTCCATGAAGTTTCTCTGCTTCCAGAAACCAGGTGACAAACCAGAAACCTGTGTGCCAGGCCAGACTCTGCCTTGTTCTTAGAGGTTAGTTGTTAGGCTGTCTATGCTCACACCCTGTTGCTCACCTGTGGAACTGCCTGTGGACCAGCTGCTTTGCCCAGGAAGTGGGTACAGAGAAATAGAAGTCCTGCCCATGCTGGTGACACTGGGAGATTTACTCACCTTTCCCTGAGAACAGAGGTGTCCCTCTTCCAACCCTCTCCCAGTAAGTGATCTAGCACTACTTACAGATGTGTTGGTGTCACACCTGAACTGGACTGTGCTCTTAAGGAACAGTTTCTCTAGTGGCAGAGCAAACCAGCAACTCTACAGCTAACAAAGGTCAAGTGTCAAACACTTCACAGGTCTGGTGCAAGGGACCAGCTCCATTCAGCAAGCCACTGCTAACTTACTTAACTAAAGGCTCTTGAAAACAGAGTGAAAGTCTGAGTGCAGGTGCTGGGAGACTGCATGCTCCTTTCTGAACCATGGCTGGGACAGAAGAGAAAACCATCCCCTTCCACAGCTGTGCAGGCTCTCCCTTGTGACCGTGGTTTATGAGGTTGCTCTTTGTGCTAGTCCAAACTTGACCTGCTTCACAGGGAAACTGTATTTTGAGCGTTTCTGAATCTGGTCTGGACTTGGCCAAAGCATTCAAGTTATCCTTGTAGTTTGTGGTACCACCCATTCGGGTCATGCTGAGCCACAGCAGGGCTGGGAGGAGCCTGCTCAAGGCAGCACAAGCAGAGCAGCTGCCAGCATCAAAGCAAGTTTAATCCAAGGTTTCTGCCCTAGAACAGAGCTGCCTGTTCCTTCCATCCTCTTTATGCTACAAGGGGACAAAACTGAATCCAGTGCTGATGCGAGCCTCCCGTGCACCACTGTGGTACGTTATCATCTGAGTTGATAATTTGAACGTACAAGTCTCTCTGCCTTCCCTGGGCCTTGAACGTGGGGGAACAGGCTGGGTCCTGCTCAGAGGGAACTCGGGGAGGGCAGGGTTGGAAATGCTGCCCTTTAGCACTGCCCACTGCTGCTCAGCACGCCAGAGGCAGCAAGAGCAGGCATGCCCTGCACCACTCCTCAGCCCTCCTAGGCTGATGGTGGTGACATAAGGGGCTGTAACCCTGCCCTGGCTGCTCAGGATGCTGCAAGCAGGTCAAGTGGTGCACACGTAGCAAGATGTTTCCTTTCCAGCTTTTCTCTTTGCTTGTTTTCTCCCCAGGGAGAAAGCACTGAGTCAGCACCACACTGCAAAAAGGGGCTGTTTATCTTGGCTGGGTTGTGGTCAGGCCTGCCTTGGAAGGAAGGAATCGGTTCTGTTCTCCTGCAGACCTGCCTTGCCAAAGCAGAGCAGGGAAGGAAAGCAGAGCCGGAGAGGCCAGCCCAGGTGAAATGCTTCTGAATATCCCACAGAGTCACAGGCGGCTGTAGATGAAGGTCAGACAGTGACACCCTCCCCGCCCCGCCCTCCCTTCAGAGCAGGGGCTGGAGGATGGAAGAGAGCTTCTGAGAAGCAATATCCAAATCCTATGGACTGTAACTCGTTCCAAAATGCACGTAATTTCATGACCTGGGGATCTCTGTACAAAACAGCCTCATAAACCCCACCCTATTTTGCAATAAGACACCCAAGGCTCACTCACTTCCCTATGAACTATTTTTCTTTCCAGAGTCCCAGCTGAAACCAGACATCACTGGAGTGATTTATTCACCCTGACTCACCAAGGTGAAGGCATCAGTGGCCAAAGAGAGCATTGAAACCTCCTCTGACATGCACAGCACATGGCAGTCAACCCTGCTTAAGGAGCTCATGCATTCAGCCAACCCTTGGAGAAGCAGTGCACAGACTGGGGAGGTAGGAGAGTGGGATCAATCCCTGGCCGAGCTACGGATTTGTTCTGAATCCTGGAGCAAGCCCCTGGGACTTGGCTAGGGATGACTAAGAACAGCAGTGACATCTTTGGCTGGGAAAGCAGAGCTGAGCAAAGTGACATGAGAATTATTGGCTATACTCTGGTCCCACCTTTCCAGGCCCCATCTGCCCACTGAAATTTGGCAGCAAAGCAAGCAGAAGTTTCTCTGTTGTTTCATGCAGGATTTCAGCCATCCCTCCTGCCCATTTGCTTCCTCGCAGGCTGTGCTCCAGATAAAAACAGCTTCATCCTCTCACCACTGCTAGGAGCTTCATCCAAAGAGAAAGTATAGGCATGTAAAAGAATGTTGCACAGAGAGGTCTGCCTGCCCAGTTTTGCTCACTCCTAGGACTTCTCTCTAATTTCCTTCACTAAATCTTAACTTACAGTTTCTAGATCCCAATCTAGCATTTAATGCAGACTGCTTTTGTCCAGACAGGCAACTTCTGCCAAGGCTTGGTATCTCTGTTAAGCTTTTTTTCCCCATGGCTGGTCAGGAGAACCTTTGGGGCACTTGCCCCTGGCCTCAGACTTGCAGTAGACCTTACCACCTGCCTTCCCAGTTCAGCTCTTTGGCTCCCTGCATTATCTGAAGTTCTTCTCTGCTTTGTCAAGGACAAAGGAAAAAGATCACATGTATGAGCAACATCTAAGAGCAGAGCAATCACATCCCTGTCCTCTCTTATGCCCTCCATGATGCATGCATGCTGCGTTCATTGCTTCTCCATGCTCCCCGCACTGCTCACGGTGTCACAGCCTGACATGTCCTCCTGTTCCCAGGCTGAAGAGCCCCAGTCACCCTGCACTGAAGCAAACCTGCCCAAATCTGCAGGCAGCTTTGTTCCCCCTCTGCACCTTTTCTTGTTCCCCTGTAGTCTGCGAGATGGGCGATTTCAAACACAGGCTGCATGGAAGACTCCAGTCTGCTATGAATTTGTCCTCACGAATTGGATCTTTTCCTCTGGACGCCTTTCATGGTTTTCTTTTTGACAGGTGCTGAGCTGACATTTCCAAACCACTGTCTCTGAGGCCTCTCCCAGCCTGACAGAAAGCTCGCCACAGCTTGGACCACTGCCCTCTGCCTTTCTCTGTGCTTGTTCTGGAAGGTTTTCCAAACGTGCTACTCTGCCTCCCATCAGTCAGCGTCGAGAGGCTGTTCTGCAACCTCTTCTGGTTTTACCTGAGGTTGCGCTGAATAATTCCATAGCATCAGCAAAGTCAGCTCACGGTTCATCTCTTTTCCAGATCACCCAAGTATGCTGAACCCCACACGTCCCTGCAGACCCTCAAGGGAGCTCGCTGCTTCCCTCCCTTGACACAACCTATCACTTCCTCCTGTCTCCCTGCAGAAAAGAGCCTGCCCTTCACAAAGCTGATGTCTTTGAAAAGCTTCTTGGAAATTCGAGGAGTTTCTAAAAGTTGGCAATACCCTATAGTTCTTCAAAGGGCTCTAGCCAACCAGGAGATGAGACTCCCTTACAAAAGCAAAACCCAAACTTTACATTATATTTAACAGGATGTTATCTGCTAACTTGACTGGTAGTTTCAGCCAGTTTGACCAGCAGAGAAACCTCATTAACTGGTGTGGGATTTGTACGCTGTTTTTCCCAGGCCCTTCTGAGGCTTGGTGGGACATCGGCCATGCACCACTTGGGTATGAAGGTCAACTTAAGCAATAAGGCAATTAGGTAATTTTCTAAAGCCAGTCAGACATGAAACAATGTTTAATTGATTATGGAAATTTCTCACCTTTACTACCTCTTATTGCATGCATGTCTCACCCCTGGAAAATGCATGAGAACATCCCAGTTTTAAGAGCAAAGAAAGAGGCAGGTAATTCACCCAGAGATTGTGACACTCTGGCCATATCTGTCCGAAATGCTTATTTTACACCCCTACCACCTACAAGCCCTGGAGTCATACTCCCTGGCAGCACACCATTGCTGAGGCTGCATTTGAAGTTTTTCATTAGCTCCTTTTGTGTTCCTTTAGCAAGCTATTTCTTTCCCATACTCCCTTATGATGTTTTTATATTTAACGTGCTTCTATTTGTAGTTTTACGTTTAACATGCCCCTGTTTGTTCTCCGTTTTCTTTTCCCTGCCTGGGCATGAATTGCACCCTTTGAAGACTGCCTGTTCACTTCAGATGCCTCCTTTCCTTTCCTGTTTTATTACAGAACTTTTTGAGGGTCTGTGGATAGATTGCCTTCCTCTGAGCTTTTGGCACCACCTTCACATATGTTTTTACCCTTTCAGGTATTGGCGGTAGAGCAGTAATACTGTTTTCCTCTTGTTTCAAAGTGTCAGTGCATAGAGTGCCCTGGACTTTGTGGAGTGCTCCATGAAGATGAAGCAGACCTTCCTGTTCCTGCTCTGCATTTTAGCACCTCCTATCCTACATGGTTTGGGATTCAAGTGTCTTACAATGTTATCCTCAGCAGATCTGTAGTTCCAAGCCTGTGCTCTGTTCTGTGTGAGCTCTTCCTCTGGCCTTCAGAGCAAGGCAGCAGCGCAAGCTCCCCTTGCGCCTCCCCACGCCCCGCACCTTGCTCCAGGAGAGGTGGTCTTGGACGCTGTCAATGGAGAGGGCGATCATCTTCACATTGCGCTTGCTGAACTCGGGCGCCAGTTTCGCCGCCCGTCCAAGCTCTGTGGTGCAGACAGGTGTGAAGTCCCTCGGGTGGGAGAAGAGGATGCCCCATCTGAAAGATGAGAGGAGATGGCATTAGGGCAAGATGTCATTCCGGTTTGTACTACAGACGAAAAGCTGTACAGATTGCACTGCACGGAGACTGGTGCAGGAACAGCTCATCTCTCTGCTAAGTGGAAATCCTGTCCTGGGAACATTTCTTTCCCTATCGCTAGAAGCCTTCACGAGACGAGCCCTGTTCATCATGCTCTGAGAAACTCCCCGCACCTTGCTCCCCCTCTCCCTCCAGGATCCCCCAGGGGATGCTGGAATAGCCCACTGTTCCTGATGTGGAGGTGGATACTATGCCACGTGAGGAAGTTTGGGGGAGCCACATGTACACTCTGTACCCCAGAGACCACATGTGCGAGGGCACATAGATGCCAACCTGCCGGCCACATTATTGCAGAGATCATTACTGATTTACAAGGCTATTCACCATCCTGTATACCTTGTCGACCACTGTGAGGAGAAACACCCATGTATATCATGCAGCTTAAAAGAATGGGATGGGACCAAACCTTACCCCAACCGCTGCTGTGAGCTGCTGAACGTACTTAATGAAAAAATAAGAATTAATCAACTAACGGGGGAGGCCAGAAGTTAACATCACATTATGGCTACAATTACAACAACACTGCCACCTTGCTTTTGTCCACCACTTCCCATCAGTGGATTTTGCAGTCTTTAGAGCAGGCAAATACAAGTCATCCCACTTTACAGGCAAGGCAACCGGTGCACAGAGAAAGGCAGCAATGCAGCCCAGCAGTGAGATGGGCTTATGGCAAAATGGCTCCCAGCTCTCAGGAGTTTCCAGAGGCTAACACAAAGCCACCCCAGCACTTAAAATTCCCTGCCAATGTCGCACCATTCCTCAGCTCAACACGCACAGGGCTTACTGCGCCGCTCTTCACCTGGCCCCCAGCACTCCGTAAATACAGCCGCATGCCACAGCAGCTGGGGAAATTCCTGTCTTAGAGATTTGGGAACGGAGCTGGAGGGATCACATGAGGCACCCTGCAGCTCTGCCAGAGCCGTGCGGTTGTCACAGCTCACCATGAAGTTACGGGGCAGCTACCCGGCCACTGGTGCTACGAGTCGCTTTATACAATAGGTATACTACTTGAATAAAAAGGCAGCAAACAACCGAGTAGAAGCTGGCCAAAAAAGCTGCCATGTGGGTGATCAGGCTGGAACAGCCAGTTTTAGGAAGGCCTGCAGCTTATTTTCTCGCTAAGAGGGTTCCTTTTTCCCCATTTGCCCAAGCTCACAACGCTGACAGAAGCGGACTCAAACACCGATTCAAGCCTGCCAAGTGCTGCCGGGAGCGAGTCCCAGACATGCTGTGCCAGCACCCTCCCGCTCGTGCCAGAAATGGAGCAACAGGCTTTGTGGGAAACAGTAGCTGAAGGCACGTGGCTTTCCACGTCGGGCTCAAACAGGACCAGAGTCCTTCGCCACTGCTCGATTACACACCTTCGCATGCCCGGGCTCACTCACAAGGGACGTAGGTGACACGTGAGCTGATCTCTGGGACCGGCCTGGACTAAGCGCTGCTCTGGCAAGCCTGGCTTTGCCCTTCCCCGGGGCTCTGCCGTTTTCAGAGCACCTCTTCCCTCTCCTCGAGGGCTTGGCTCACCTGCAGCGAGCTCGGCTCATCGTCTCGCTGTGCAGCCCGCAGGAGGGGATGGGGGAAGATGGAGAGGGGTGGCTTTGCCCACTCGGAGGCGCCCGTACGCACCTCCCCACCGCACGCCCTGGAAGATGGCAGTGTCCAGCTGCCCCGCCCAGGCGCGGCGGCCCCCCTCGCCCCCAGAGCACACCCGTGAGGGCTGCCGCTGCGGCTCGACCTTGAAAAAAGACATTTTTG
>NW_008794624.1:1601625-1605923 GCF_000699145.1 Aptenodytes forsteri | reverse complement strand
CCCTTCTCTCCGGTGGCGACGGTGATGGCGACGTATGTGAGCGAGCTGGAGGCGGCCAAGAAGAGCCTGAGCGAGGCGCTGGGCGAGAACGTGAAGCAGTGAGTGCGGGGGGGGGCGTCCCGCCGGGCCGGGCCGGGCCTGAGAGGGCGGTGCTGGCCGGGCCTGGGTGCTGCGCGGCCCGTTCGTCTTCTCCCGGCCTTCAGAGGGCCGCGCGTTTGTACCGTGTGCGGAAGCCTCAGCGCTGGCCTGGCCCCGGGCCCATTTGCGCTGGTGGGGGAAAGCAGCGCGTTTAGGAACAACCCTTTTCGTTTGGTGTCTGCACCTTCCCGCTCTTCCCTAGGTACTGGGCCAACTTGAAGCTCTGGTTCAAGCAAAAGATCAGTAAGGAGGAGTTTGACCTGGAAGCACGCAGGCTTCTCACGCAAGACAATGGTAAAAAGCCATCTTGTGTTTGTTTTCCTGCCAGCTGTAATGCTGCCTTGCCCCTGCCAGGCCTGGGGGGAGCTCCTCCCGGCTGCATGTTGCCTCCCCGGCAGGGAAATTGCTGCGAGGGAAATAAGAACGGCCAGGGCTCCAGTAGCAATAGAGTTAAAAAGGTGGGAGGTGCCTTGGCCTGCAGGGGGAAGTCCCTTTGTGGCCCCGGCACTGACAAGCAATTTGGCCTTGTGTAAATACGGTAAAAAGGTAAAATATGCTGTCCCAGCAACCGAAAAGCCTTTTTTTTTTTTTATGTCACCATAGAGACCCAGTTCTTTCCATACTGCACTCTCCCTTTGGTTGGGACTTGAACTGGTGGTGTGGCTGAAGTGGGGGAGGGAAACCTCGAGTTCACCCAGGCGATTTTGCAGCAGGCAGATCCCCTTCCTGGCCTTTGGGGGTGGCAGACTGGAGCGCTGACGGGTGAGATTCCTTTGTCCTCACCTCTGTGTGGGTCTGCCAACATTGGTGGGCATTGCTGAGCGTGTTGTGGGTGCTCCTGACTTCCATGTTCATGATCCCTGTGGGGAAGGGCAGGGAGTTTGTTGGTGCTTGGGTTCAAAGGCCAAAGAGGATCGTGTAACCCTCTGGCTTATGAAGTTCGTCTTTGGTCTTTCTAACGTGTAATTACTCACTCTGTTCCAGTGACCCTTCTGCGAGGAAGTTGCATTTTATCTAGAACCTATTTGACTTAACTTCACCTTCTTGGGGCTGGCTCTTACTGGTCCTTTTCTAGCAAAATCAAAAGCCCTGCTACCAGAAGTCTGTGCAGCAGGGGGGACAGCTGATCCTCCTCTGACTGGCTGAATACACCAGACGTTTCATGTTGCATGCTGTAGGGCTGGATTTGTGTGTGTGTCACACTGAGAAGTGACCTAACTTGTTTCCATGCCATGTGTAGTATCCTTTTTGTTGGTGTGGTAGTAGCGGATTCTGGGTCCAGTAGAAGAAAACTCTCAAAAAAACGTTAAGTTGAAAGCACGTGGGGAAAACACGACTGTGGAAAGGCATAGCGCGCTACTTTAAGATTGCTTTGAGGGGGTGCCTCTGTGCACTGACGTGTTGCTAATGAACTGTCTGTCTTTACGCAGTCCACTCTCACAACGATTTCCTCCTGGCTATTCTTACCCGATGCCAGATCTTGGTTTCTGCACCAGGTAAGTCCCGAGAAGCCTCATTAAAAACGATCGGGTAGTAACGCTTTGCCATATGTGTGCTTGGTCAGTTTTGTACAAGGCACTCCAATTTTCTGAGCCTTAATATTCACGGTTTTGGCACGCAGGCAAAAGGGTAGCAAAGTAGTGATCCAGCTGATTTCAGCAGAGATGCTTTTATAAATAAGCTGCATGTGCTTGATTAGAGGCTAACGCTGGATTGCTGTGTGCGGTAAGCTGGTTTGATTTCTGGATTAGGTGTGTGCTGTGAGCTGAAGTGTAAAGAGAGGTGCTGCTTTGTCTTTGATCTGCTTTGCTTACCGCTTCCTCTCTCTTCTGAACTTGGTGATGCTCTTTGTTCTTCTCTCTGCTGGGGATATCATTTTGGGAAGCTGGATTTTCCCAACTGATCTTGAAATCAAGTACGTATCTGATAGAAAAATGCTTGCTGGGAATGCTTACAGCGTGTCTTGATTGAGCTGTGGCCAATTAACCCAACCTTCTGCAGATAATAGTTAACTTTTTAACTTAGTAAGCATTTAGAATGGCTGTTGTCAGGGTTGCAAGATATGTTTTGTTTGGTCTTCAAAAGAACTCTCAATCCAGAGATCTGATAGGAAGGACAACTAAGCTGCAATTAAAGATTTGAAACTGCTGTGTGGTAAGGGAGAGAAAATTGTTGTAGCTCTGATGGGCTGAGACCTGAGAGATGAGTTTTTTTGAAAGGAGAGAATACCTGTTATTAGGGTATATGATATAGCTGGAGGAAGGAAAAAGTGCAAAATTTATGGATACCCACAGCTTTTTGTGTTGTAGCTGGTCCTTAACTATACCAGCTGTGCTAATTAAATGCTAACCTCCCCCACCTCCAAACTTGCTTTGCTCTTGAACTTTACAAACACCTTTTGAGTGCCAGGCTTGTCCTCTTCAGTGGTCTGCACTCATGTAATTCAGAAGATTTATGTCTAAATCTCGCTGCTCCTTGCTTTTGACTTGGAGTACTTATAGCTGGATTATAAAAAGAAAGCACAAGAACAGTCATTCCCCTGTGAGTATTACCTGAAGTAGCTGAATCTACATTAGGAGGGGGAGGGAGAGAACGCCTGCGTTCTCCGAGCTCAGCACTGAGCTGATGTCAGTGTTGCAGTAGAGATCGTGGCTCAGAGGTCTTGCTTCTGAGTGGCGGTAGTCAGGTTGGAGCCCATTGCTGTGTGACTAAAGTTGGGGTTGTTTATTCCTGTGTGCACCGCTCTGTGCTTAACTGCATTGAATTTCATTTGTCTCTTTATTCAGTCACTTAGTCTTGTGCAGCTCTTCTGCAGCCATCCGGTCAGGCTTCATCTTCCCTGGCTTGAATACCTCCGATTTGTCAGCAAACTCTGCCAGCTCCCCAGTACCCCCTTTTTCAAGGCTGTCCAGGAATGTGTTAAAAGTACGAGCCCTGGCACAAAGCAGTGTGGTGCTCCACAGGTGTCTTCCATATGCTCGTTATTTCCTGCCTGACCTTTTCAATTTCAAGTCCTTGCAAGGACTTTTCCTTTTGTCCCATTGAAGCTTACTCTCTTTAAGAGCCCTTGAAGAACCCTTCTTTGTAGTGCTTCAGCAGATCGGTGGGAGCATGTAACGGAGTGCCAGCTGACCAGCTACCTTACCCAGTGCTGACCAGCTGGTCACCTCCAGTACTTTCAGGCAGGCTTCTGTTGGCTCTGTGTCCACAGATCTGCATAAGCCAGCTTGAAAAAAATCAGTTTGATCGTGTGTGTGTTCTTAAAGACATGGTTTAGTGCTCTGCAGTTAACAGTACATACTACTAGTCCCTTCTAGAGTCTCTGTTTTGCTCTCCTCAGATAAATGCAGAGTCTCCCAACGATTTTGGAGCTAATCTCTACGGACATACCTCTTTCTGGGCCACTGACTGGTAGATCTGTATTACACACACATTTTACTTGCCAGTCTGCTGTGTGTGGCGTAGCGGATTGTACATGCAAGCCCAGGAAAGTGCAGTAGGAGTGGAATACTAGATGTTATGTCTAGACTTCTTTTTCTCCCCCCTGCACCTGCTAGTTTTTTGTTGTTTTTTTTTTTCTTTTTTGTTTTCTTTTTCCCCCATGAAATGTAAGAATGTATTCCATTGTATGTAAGAATGTATTTCCATGTAAGAATGGAAAGCTAACAGGCTTTTGTCTCCACCATTGTCTTTTGGGTAGAAGGTGTTTACTTCATGATTCATGGAAACAAGTAACTTTAAAGAAGTGTGCTTGATGCACTTGGCACACCATCACAAGGGTTACTGATGCATGTACTTTCCACCTTTGTGTGAGAGAGACAAGGGGGAAAAGAACCATCTTTAAAATGCCAGTTTGTATTTTAAAAAAAAATGGTGTGGTCAGCATTACAAGTGTACTTGATATTGTGGCAGTTGGAATAGGAAACCTTGGAGAAGGTATTTTTAAGGAGTGGTTGTAACACGTTGAACCATGCAAACAAACCCATCTGATCCAAATTTTGCTGCCTTTGGTAGTAGTGGTTCCACCTGGGCTTATAAGGGAACACTGGGTGAATGTTACCCTTTGTGAGAATGCTTTTCATTTCCACCTCTCATCTGCATAGGCTGTTGGTTGTGCAAACTTCAAATCCCAGTTCAACAGCCTGTGTGGCACGGGATAC
>NW_008794624.1:1596663-1601321 GCF_000699145.1 Aptenodytes forsteri | reverse complement strand
CCCACCAGCCTGTGTGGCACGGGATATTTAGGACTTGGTGGAGAGGGAGGAAGGTTTATGTCTATTCTGATGTGAAGAATGACCAGGTTCTTTAATTCCTGCTGAGCTCCCACTGAGGGCACAGTAGGATCCTGAGGAATCCTAAATCTGACTTCTCTGCCCTTTTTAAAAATGGGTGATGCTGTTCCCTCTGGTAGCCATGTTTGTAAAGACACCCATAAATACTCGAGTGGCACCCAGCTGTAACATAGATGGAAAGCTGTGAAAGTGCCTGAATAGAGAGGAACTTCCCAGAAGCATGCCATCCAAAATACTAGAGAGTGACTTAATGTTGGTTTTAGGCTGGCTATACCAGCCTCAGTGGTGTGGCACGCTTCCCATTACAAGGAAATTGTTTTCTTTGGTGCTCTCTTTTTTACCAATATTTTCAGAAGTGCTTCTCTGAATTTTTATGTCTGGGCTTTTTCTTCCCCAAAAAATTCCATCAAGAGGAACTCCAGTTTAAAGCCTTTCTTAACCTTGCATGGACTTGCTCACTAAGTTTACCTTGTTTGTTGGATGATTGCAACAAGCAAGTTAGCAAGGTTTCTTGAATTAATACATATCTCACTTGAACTGTTACCTCCCTCCTTAGCTAAATGTTAACAATAAAACTGAGACAATTGCAAGCATTTGAGTTAACGATGTAAGGATTTAATTTATTTACTAGTAATCTGGAGCCAACTAAGAGATGGTTCAGCAAATTAGAACTCTTGCTAGGACAGCAGGAGCATTTTATTCTATCAGGGTTGCCCACAGGCTTTGCTTGAAGGGCTGCCAACTGTGAGACGGGCTCAGGTTGCTCGTGTTCCATTTCTCTCCAGAGAGCTGGGAAGGGAGGAAAAGGAAGAAAATGTGTGTGAGTTGTTGACAGAGGAGGGTCTATATTTGACTAAACCCTTGTCCCTGCAAGAAGGTAAAAAAAACCCAAAACACCCAACTGAAGATCAAATAAACGAGGGTGGGAAAATGCATGTTTCCTGTGCCTGGCTGCTTTTCTCTGTCATGACTTTCTCTGTTTTTATCTTTGTCCTTTCTTCCTGTGTGGTGCTGGTGCAGCACGTCAGGAAAACCTGACACACTGTCTGGACTGGCTGGTGCCATCACCGAGAGGCGTGGCAGTTCTTAGAAAAAAATTCCTATCTGTTGTTCATCTTTGAAGGCATATCAGCAGCCATCACTGTGGCTTGTTAACATCTAATTCTCTTGCTAGCAAGATTAAATAAAAAATGCTAACATCTCTGAAGCTTCACACCTGAGCCAACCCAGCCTTGTCATTTGTGGCCAGGAAGGCAAGTACTGGTTTTCTTAGAATACTAGAGGGAAATTTTGCTTTCTGCTTCTAGTGCAAGTCAGGCTTGGTAATACGAAAACCTGGAAAAGGAGCCAAAAAAATTCTGTTCTGGTCTCTTTATAATGGGGAATAGGAGATTGTATCTCACCTTTCCCTTGTTCTAAGCTAAGTGTGGCTAAGTTTTTGTTAAATGTGCAGGCTGAGATTCAGTTAAGTTGCATCTTTCAGGGTCTACTGTCAAGGCCTAAAAATTTAGTTGCCATTTAGTTCAAAAGTTACTAAATAAGGCATTTTTAAAATTCAGACTCTGCTAGAACCTATTCATCTGTAATACATTGTCAGGTAAAATGGTGGTGTTTGCTTTTTCTGTCTCTATCTGTTCTACTTTCTCCGTCTCCGCCACCCGGTCACACAGTTAGCTAAGGATACTTTTGTAAGTGAGGCTGTGTGAAGGAGCTGTATGAGACTTCTGACAAAGAGGAAGGGCCTGGGGTGGGGTGACGTTACGAGCTAGAGAGATGTGCTTTTATTGAAAGCTTTGAAATGGGACAGGTAATTTCTGTGTCTGTCCTTAACACACCTGCCTAGAAAGGGTCTGACCTGCTATGGAGGAGAGGAGGAGGAGGAAAAAGGGACTCGTCTGTAAAGAGGAAAACATCCTGTGAGAGAAGTAGCATTATATTGATAGATCCTAAGGTCTAAGTACTGAGATCTCGATGGAGGGCGAGAGTGGTCCTTCAGATGATTGTTCACAGTGCTTTACCACACTCTCTTGTTAGGCCTCTACTGCAATGTAGTGATGAGTAGTGACACCAGCTTTATGAGTTTTGGAGAGGGTTTATTTATTATCTTTTAATTTCCTATAACTGACTGGTGGATTTTGACAACAGGGTTTGTTGTAGACTGTTGGTTTTCACCTCACTAATAAGATGTAGCTAAACTTTTCAATAAACTTTTATTTTATAGGGAGAATATGCCATCTCTGTGTGTGTGTGGGGGGTTGTTTCTAACCCCTTCTTAGCAGCTGGCCATTCATAAACTTCACCTGAATCCTCTGGTTTAGCCTGATCCTTAAAGTCATGTTTTAGAAGTTTTTTTTCACAGCAGAGGATACTGCTCATGCTCCAACCATGAGTGTGGGAAGCTCCACATAGCCAAGGACTTCCAGCCAGCCTCGTTTACTATAAACAGGGCTGTAGTATAACTGTATTTATGAATTCTTGATTACAGCAAATTAAACATAGTTGCGAGAGCCGGAGGTAAACATGCCGGTTGGCGTGAAGCTGGTGTTGAGCCGTGGCAGCCTGCAGTAACAGGAAAGAACCAGAACTGGTTGTTTGTCAGTACTCCGTGAAGGTGCCGGAGGCTGGCCAAGTTGTGGATGGTGAGTCGTGGGATGGCTGCTGTCGCTTCTCGTCCATGTCTGGAGGAAATGGCAAACGCTGGCTCAGTTGCGGCCAGGGAATGTCTGAGACGTCGCCGTGCTGTCAGCACCGCCTGGCAGCAGAGCTCCAGCCTCCACTTCGGAGGCGACTGAAGTACCTTCAGGGCTGAGTTGTCGGAGCTCCCTGGAGGTGGGCAGGGACCCCAGCACAGGGCACGCTCTGCTCTGGAGGAAAAAGGGCGCTCACTCGCTGTGCAAAACCAAAGGAGGAGGATACTGGTGATACAGAGCAGAGGCTGCCTCTGTAGCCACAAGAGGGCTGTCCAGTCTTTGGGTTGCACTTCTTGTTCGCTGTCAGCAAGCGCATACACATCCAATGCAACATTGTCTTAAGCCCCAATGTACCTGAAGGAATTGTGCACGGAGCCTGTAAACCCATCAGTGGGAAATCTGCAAGGCTGTTCTTGGCAAGAGCTGTGTGATTATCAGGACGTGGTTTGGCCTACTGTAGGTATAGCTGTCAAACAGCATACAGTGGACTTTTGAGCAGTCTCATCAAGGTGATGTGGCCAAATGTATTTATTTATTGGTACTACACAGTAATCTCTTTTTCAGCTGGTTGCCAGTTCTGGTCAGTCACAAGCTTACTGCTCACGTTGGTGGTGTCCTGTTCCTGGGCTCAGTGGCCTTTGCAGTTCTTCCCCCCTCTCCTTTCCCCTCAGTGTAACAACAACGATCAGTCGTGATGTTTAACAAGGGTCTGAGACAAGGCTTGCTAAAGCTGATGGGGAACTGTAAAGGCAGATGTAATGAGTCAGACTGCTCAATCCTGCTGGTTAGCATCTGACCTGATCCAGGAGTTGGTTGGAAGAGAATCCCCCTCTGGGCAAGCTCCTGTCACGTTCCTGATGGAACAAATGGCTTGTCCTTCCTTGTGGCTTTCCTTGGAGGCTGTGCTCATCTCTCTCCTTCTGCCATGGGTTTTTGGGTAGTGTGTGGACAGAAATTTCTGCTTAAGTAATGGGTCATGAGTGAGTCAAGCTGGCAGGGGGCTGCCAAAGGAAGGGAAAGGCTGCCAAAAGCATTCTCCCCTGACAAGTCCTTCCTCTGGGCCATGGCTGTTGGTTTTGTGTTAAGGCTTAGCTGGGGACCAAATATTAAGGGTTTTCCTGTGTGGACAGTTTCATCCTGGCCCTAAATCAGCAACACCTATCGAGTGGTTTTTTTTTTTTTCTTTTCAATTTTTAGAAGGTGCTGGATCTCTGCCATGGCCAGGTGGCTCTGCAACTAAACCTGGAAAACTCAAAGGAAAGAAAAAGATTTCTTCAGTTCGACAAAAGTTTGATGTAAGTGTCCACGGTCAAATGGTTGTGGCTCTCTGACGTTCTGTTGGGGTGAAGAGCTCTGCACAGCATGCGGTTTTGTTACTCCCAGGGATGGCGAAAGTTCTGCTGCCTCTCTCATGGAAGCCTCTTGGGAGAAAGGCTACAATGTGACCTGGCTTCGTTAGACACCAGAGAATTCATGGAAGTACACATAAATGTCAAAGTTGCAAAAGCTTGCATTCGAGGAACCAACTGCACAATCTGCCGAATTCTTGAAGCAAGAGTGACTTCCTATTTATTCAGGCAGTCAGGCAGAATTCCACGATTGTACGATCCACTCTGCAGAACTCTACAATCCAAAGTGTTAGAAATAAGATGTTCCTTGGCTGGAATGTTTTTAGAGGGTCAGGTTGTCTCAGAATGAAAATGCTTTGCAAAGATGCTGTCTTCTGGTACGTGGCAGAGAAACGCACAAGATCCAGATAATTTGCAACGAAGGCTCTGTACATCCGTCTGGTACTGTCACATGTCTGTTCTACCATTGCTTCTGTGCTGCTAGACCAGTGGTGGGGGGGGGGGACGGGCCGGCGGGGAGAAGGGGGTTGGGATGGGGGAC
>NW_008794624.1:1577596-1596417 GCF_000699145.1 Aptenodytes forsteri | reverse complement strand
AGTGGTGGGGGGGGGGGACGGGACCTGGTGTGGAAGAGGATTGGGATGGGGCACTGTCTTCCACAGGCGGGGTTTAGTAAGAGGTTCAAACTGAATTAACAGTCTGTTGAAAGGGTGAGTGTCTGTCTCTTACTGAGCCAGATTTATCAGATGTCTGAGCACCTCGTGGTCCGGCTCAGTTCTCTGACAAGGCAGAAAACTAACCAAGCAAAAAAGATCCTAAACCCCAAGTTTTTCTTGCTGGTTTATTCAGCAGATCAGCATTCCTTGTGGTTGGATGAATGCCAAAGCCAGCACAAAGGAAGAAGGCACAGCCATATGGCTGAGGATAGGGGAGAAAGGTGGGCATGTGAAACCTCCTGCTTTTACACTGTGAGGAGTTAGCTTGGCTCAGCCAAAGTGCATAGCACGCTTCTAGGGACTATAATTAGGCATTATACGTGTGCACTTCAGAGACTAGTGTTTCAAAGGGATGTGAGTCCAGCTGAAGGCTCGTTGTATTTAGAAACTGCTGAAATATTTTGCAGTGTTCACAGCTGCGACCTGAATTCTGATGGCAGTCTGTGTTATCTTTTTGTTTTAAAACTTCACCATAACTTTTCGGTAGCAAGTGGAAGAGAGTTTGAGAAGCAAGTCGTGACGTAGTGGAAGTCTTGGAATTTGGTTTACTCGGATACCCCTACGTTACACCACGTTTCTGATGTGTGTTTATATACGTATTCCTGTAATGCTTGGTAGTAAGTCCTGTTTGAAGTGTATGTTATGATTAATGGGCTTGTCTCTTACTAGTGGCATTCCTGAGTAGCATGAACTTGAAGTGCCTTGATATTTCCTGATGTTTCCCTCACTGCTCGGAATAACAGCCGTGAATGACCACCAGATTCATTCCAATTGGCTTCTGTTCTCCCAAACCACATTCCTTTTAAGAGTTGCTTACATTTTGAAGGTCTTTTTTTCCAGGCATACAAGCGTGTAGCTTTCCTGTAATGAAAGCGTAAGTCTTCAGAATTACAGGGAGGGAAACCTGCTTTCACATCATTAGTGGGTGGATTGGTTTTTCAGTCTGAGTTAAATGCCACTCTGTCCTTTGAATAAAGCAGCCCCCCTTCCTCTCCTGAAACTAAGATGCGAGAAATCCACTTTGCTGTATATTCTTTGTTTAAAGTATGTGTTTGTCTTGATGCCCCATAAGAGCCTCATGGCAATCTTCCTTCCAGAGCCACCGGATTTGTGGCTTGGCAAGCTGAGGGACAGGAGTTGTGGGAGTACTTGATGAGCCAGGGCTGTGTTGTTCCTTTGTGGGTTGGGGCTGGGCCAAGCGCATGTCTGGGCCCAAGGATCAATCATTCCTGTCTGCTTTTTTTCCCCCTTTACCTGGGGACTGAGACTTCCCGGGAGCTACCACAAGCACTCAGAGCTTGAGATACTAGCATATCAAGGGAATTGTGCTGGAATACATGTGGCCTGGGAAATGGGGGTTGCCACCTTCTGGTATGAATTCCTGTTCTGTGATGGTTTTTCTAAATAACCGAGTCAGTTCTGAAAAACAGCCATAATCCATCTCAGAATCAGTGGCTGCTCAGTAACACAGCTCTGCTTAGAGTATTGAAAGTGCATGGGAAGACTAGAGTATGAAATTCAGAACTGGAATTTGGCTAAGTTGTTGCATTTAAAGCTTTAAAGAAATGTAAAAATCACTTAAGAATCACATAAGCTTAGGATCATGGTTTTTAATCTTGATGGAAACTGTACAGTTAGTAAGTAAAAATACACCCTTCTGTACAAGAAATGACTAAATAGACGAGAACTCTTCAGCATAGAAGGAGGTGACTGAGAGATGTGAAAGTCCATAAAATCATCACTGGCCTGGATAGCATGAACAGAGATAAAAGGGACAATGACATTTGAGACTTACAGGAGAAACAAATTAATCTAGCAGGTGGGAAGTACAGAGCAAACCAGAGGAGACGTGACTCCTCATGTGGTGTGTTGTTACACTGTAGAATTTCTTGCTGCACGATGTTGTGGATACCCAAAGTTTAGGTGGTTCAGGGTGCTGCTGGACAAGTTCATGGGCTGTTTAATAAAAGGACACCAATACCGGCTCAGAAATTTTTCAGTCACAAATCACTGGGGGTTGGGAGAGTATCCTGGGGAGGAATATCACTCTGCTTGTCCTACTGTGATACATTTTTATAGGTGTTTGCTTTCTGACTGGAGAAGGGATGTTTGACTAGATGAACCAAAGGGTCTGACCAAGTATTTATCTTCTTATGCTCTAATGTTGTGTTCATAACAGCACCGGTTCCAGCCTCAGAATCCGTTGTCTGGAGCCCAGCAATTTGTGGCAAAGGATCCTCAGGAGGATGACGATTTGAAGCTGTGTTCTCATACCATGATGCTTCCTACACGTGGCCAGTTAGAAGGAAGGATGATCGTAACCGCGTATGAGCACGGGCTAGACAATGTCACAGAGGAGGCAGTGACCGCAGTTGTTTATGCTGTGGAGGTGAGACTGGGCTGGGCAGCAGCGGTGTTCTCATTACACCAGCAACAAAAGGCTCTGTGTGCCGTATGGGGTAGCGTCCCTCAGTGGGGAGAGGAAACATGCTTCTCTAATTGCCCGTTTGCCTCGGGAGGAGTAAGATGAGAATCAAAGGGCTTCCAGCTTTGTGGCATCATAGATGTAAAGTCATGGATTTCTGCGTGCAAGTGTTAATTTTGAAGTACTTGCATATGAAGAACTCCAGGCATGCTTAAGTAGCTGTTTCTGAAAATGCTGTTCCTGTCACTTAAAAGCAGGGGCAGAACGGAAGTTCCAGTTTAAACAGTTCTATACAAAAAAATTGGTTATAGGCACAAGTATCTGGCGTGGAAGTGAAGTGACAGAATCAGGTAATACCTGCAGGTGAAGTGTCTTCTGTGGCTGGTCTTGGCCATCAGTGGTGCATTACCTGACATATCCCAGGAATGATACAGCCATTACTTGAAGCGTTGATGTGCGGATGGTTTCCTGGACTCGGGATGTGGAGGCCAACCTGAATTCCCCATCTGGGAGTGGGGCCAAATTAAGAAGCAGTTGTCTGCCTGTTTTTTCAGACAGTTGCTTCTCCAGCACTTTCCAGGCAACTGAACAGTCTGAAAAAGAGGACTGAGTGGCTTTTCACGGTAGTTTTAGGGCCAGTATTTCAGTGCAAGTGTAACATCTAGTGCCAATTATGAAATCTCTTAACTGTTTATCAAAGGGATCCGAGGTTGGGAATTTCCTAGCATTTAAGAAACCTCTTTGACATTTGAAGCAGCACATCACATATTAAAGTACAGTTTGCATACAGTACAGCACAGTTTGCGTGCTAATGCACACAGTACTCTTGCACAGTGCCGTGTTCTCTGTATCCAACTGTATCAGAGAGTGAAAACATGCTGTAACTTGTTCTCTTACGTCTTTAGGTCCTTGTGGTCCTAGCAGCACTACTTCTGTCTTGCCAATTGGTGAGACACTTCTCGTAGTTGTGGCTTGGTAGGGTGGATAAATTGGCATCCATAATATTGTTTTCCATTGCAGAACCATCTTAAGGATATTCTGACATCTGTGATATCGAGGCGGAAAGCCTATCGTCTGAGAGATGGCCATTTCAAGTATGCCTTCGGAAGCAATGTTAACCCGCAGCCATATCTGAAGAACAGTGTTGTTGCTTATAACAATTTAATTGAGTGGTAAGGAGCTCTCAGCACACTGCTAATTTCAAATGCAATTTGCTAGTTGCTCCATGGTTTCGTTTCTCTTTTTACTTAGTAGAACCTGTTAATAATGGTGTCTAGCTTTCACGCACTAAGAAGGTATCAGTACAGAGGACTGTACAGCTAAGCAGGGAGGGAGCATATGGGGATTTCTCAGCAGTGGAGTTTAGGACAGTGTTAAGTCTCTCTTGCCTGTGCTTGTCCATCAATTTATGAAGGTGACCCCTGGCCCTCTGAATGTCCTTAGAAATTACTGCTTTTTTGGAAGCTGTAAGTGAGCGACACAGGAATCTTGCTGCTCTCCGGGAAACTGCCCCTGGGCAGAAGAGCCCTGCCTTTGGGGGGGCACCGCTGTTGTGCCGCAGGAATGCAATGTCAGTGAAGACCTGTGGGACACTGCCATCCTGTCATTTCCTGCATCCAAATGTATTTATGGTTCTTTGGCAGGCCTTTTCAGTTAGCAGAGCTTCAAGGTCATCTTGCTTTCCAGAGTTTCAATGTCAAACAGCTTGTGCTGTGCATCTGGCAGCGTGTGTGTATGAGAAGGCAGTTGTGTTTGTCTATGACAGCTTCTAGCAGTTGACAGGAGGTCGTGGGTGTTTTAAGATTTGATTATAGCACTACAAACGCAATCCACTCCAAACAACTCTGCCTAACAGCTAATGTCTTTCAATTTAATGTTGTGGGTGCCTTAATTTTTATGCTGGGTAGAAACTATTGGCTGTAAATAACAAGTTGCCCATTCGAGATCAGTTACAAAGCAGGTTTGAAGCATGTTGAGGATTAGTTTGCACTGTTTTTATTAAACTGGAATTTTAAAGAGACTTTAATTACAGCTGAAATAATCTTAGGTACATAAGGGCTAAGTCAACTGATACAGAAAAGCAAACCCTGTGGCCAAGCCCCTCCTGTGTGACTTCCAAAGGTGGTGCTATTTCTTGACTGGAAGGTTTTACTGCCTGCTCTGTCTACAGCCCTCCAACCTGTGCGACACCTTCTGCCGGTCAGAGTCTAGCTCCCCAGCCCCCGCCCGATGATGCTGAGCAGCAGGCAGCTCTACTCCTAGCGTGCTCTGGAGACACCGTACCAGCATCCCTCCCGCCAGTCAACATGTATGACCTTTTTGAGGCATTACAGGTAAGCTGTTCATGTTACACTGTTGCGTCACAGGCAGCGCTGTCCTGAGTGCCAGCTACCAGTCTCAGATTTGGTTTACATGCATGGAGGGGGATTTGATTTCTCCTCCTACAGTCCATTTCCTTCTTTCCCTCTCAAATTTACAATTCTTTGGCTTTGACTTGTTCCCACTATTAGGTAACAGTTAACGTACAGTCAGCTTATGGTTTAATGCCTGTTCTGCTCCCCTTGGTCAGAGAGTCGATGAGGAAATCCCTGTCTCTTCCTATAGCTACGTAAGAAGGGTGAACTCTTTCTCTGTAGCGAGACTGCAGTGATTATATCAGAACTGAGCTAGACTGAGATTTTGACAGCGATGCAGCAAAATGACTTGCCTGGCATGTCCCTTCTTACTCCTCATGTTCCACCCTGGGTACTTAGGGGAATACTTGGTCCTGGCATGCAGGCTGCTGCAGTGGGTTAGCTATGATCACACCAACGCTGGGGAGGTGTCTAAGGTAGGCTGGATGAATCTTCCTGTGGAGATGCATGCCTGTGATTCCCTCCCTTTCTGGCAGCTCTGGGGATGTTCAGACTACTTTGGATGCTTGAAGTTAGCTGTGAGAAATTCCCCCTTGATCCGCTATTGTGAACAGGCCTTGGGGTTTTGTCTCAAGGCTGTGGAGGCAGACCATTCTTTGTAAGAGCTGTAATCAAGCATTCATCTCGTGTTTAGTCAGATAGAATTGTTTGTAAGATTTTGATGACAAATTGTTGTTTGTCATCACAAGAGCGAAATGATGATTTCCTTACCATGCCACTCCCTTACAAAATGGCGTAACAGGCGGCTGTTCTGTGCTGGCTGGTGTGGCAGTGCTGGCAAGTTGCAGCTCTTCTCATGTGTGACAGCCTGCATTCCTGCTCTGCAGGGCTGGCTCTCTGATCATCCTGTAGTAGAGGGAGGCTCGTTCATGGGCAATATGGGGAAATGTGTATGAAAGCATGAAACTTGTTTTCTAACATGTATCTCCAGGTGCACAAAGAAGTTATTCCTGCGCACACTGTCTATGCTCTAAACATTGAGAGAATTGTCATGAAACTCTGGCATCCAAACCACGAGGAGCTACAGCAGGATAAAATCCATCGCCAGCGCCTGGCGGCAAAGGAGGGCCTTCTACTCTGCTAGAGCTAGGCAGCCGTGTCAGGTCTCAGATGGCTACAGTGCTGTTCCTTGGACTTGACATTCACATGCTTCTTACAAACCTGTGTCAGCATTTCAAGGATGATGTAAGTTATGAGTCAACTTTTCCTATGGAAATACAACTGAGTTGCGGTACACTTTCTCTGCTTCCCCAGAGTCATGTGCCATGGAGTGCCTGCGGCAATCCCACTGAACTGTAAAGGAGAAACAAGAGATTTGTTTGCAAAGACTGTTTTTTAGGAAAAATAAATGTGAGGGTGGAAAGAGTTGGTTTTAAATAAGGTGTATTTGTGTTTTCTTTTGTGAGCATGGGGAATCTGCCTTCTCGCCCTCCCCTCTCGGTAGTTTCCCTTCTGAGCTCAGTCTCCAGGGGCCTTGTCCAAATTCTGTTGCAGTTGGTGGGATCCTTTTCCATTCATTTAACTGGAAACGGGGTGGGCTCTTGCGAGGTGAAGATGAGCAATTCTGTAAGCTGACGTTGTTCCTCTTCTAGCAGGGGAACTTCTGATGGGAAACTCTGAGAAAACAAGGCAAAAAAGGAAAGGTCCTTTCTAGCCTGTCTTTTGAACTGTTTAGCATCACAAAACATGAAGGTGCACACTGTTGTAGGAATCTCTCACCAGTTACCCAAATATGCAATAAAATCAGGGTTGTGAGTAATGTTTTCCTATCGGCCTAGTCCTTGACTCACCCCTGTCTTGTCATAGTTGTGATCGGATGTTCTAGGAGTTGTTGGACCTATGACAAGAGGCAACCTCTGTGCCTGTCAGTACAGCTAACGATACAGCCATCCCAGCAGGCAGCTTGACCATCCCTGAGGTGGGACAGCAACTCCTGAATATATATACCAATTCACTGTCTTAGTATTGCAGACTCCTTGGATTTGCAGCATGCACAAGATGTAATCGTAAAAATAGGCAGCCACACCTCTCCACGTGGGGAGATCACTGTGCGTAAAAGGGGAAATTCCACCTGCTGTGTTTCAGGTACTCCACTGTCTTCCTGAGTCAGCTGTGTGCTCCTCAGATGCTGAAGGGAACAGGCTTGTTATAACGTGAGAATTCTATTAAAATATCTTAATTACTGTATTACCTGTTTTTAACCACACCTGTGGAGGTACCTGGTGAAGGATGACTTGGCTTATTGTGTCTCCAGAGAGTGGAATTGAAACAGCTTCCTCTTGGGGAATATGAAAGGGGAAGCTCATGATTCCCCTCCATTCTAGTTTTCCTCTGTTTGGGAAGTATTTGGATAGGGGAGCTGTCATCTTTCCCCTTTCCCATGCAGTTTCCTTCTCCAGTGTGCCCCCAGGACTGAAGAGGGTGCAGGTCCCCAATGTTTCCTCCCCGTTACCTTTTTTATAACTTCTTTTCTTGACCTCCATGACTGTTCATATTGGACCAGAGTTGTAGCAAGGGGCTGTGCAGCTGTCACTGTGTTCCTGGCTTTCCTGCATCCCCTAGTGCGATGTGCTGTGGAGTTAGGCACTGCAAGAGGCAGTGCTCGTGCAGATGTCAGTGGCTCTCATCATGAGAAGACCATTTTAGGATTATAAAGAAGCTGGGAAAGGCAACAGCAGAGAACTACAGCAGGGCCTGGCAGGATGAGAGCAGTTGTACTTGATAGGTCATGTCTCTTAAGGTCTGGCAGTGTGTGGTTAAGAGGGGAGCGGGAGAGAGGAGATGGAAGATTTCTTCTGGTCCCTTTCTCTCAACTGCCGTTTTTTCTGTATTTAAGCATACATAGCTGTTCAGAGTGAGCCTTAGCTTAAAAGTTGACCCCGGTGGCTTTTACATGACAGTTTTTAAAAGCAACGTTGAACCTGAGTAACTGTATGTGGTGAGATCATCAAGTCACCTAAAGTATGGACTCTGGGGTGTGGGAGGGGGATTTCCCAGGTGATTGTTATGCTTCTGGTGTAAAATGAAACCCTTAAGTTTGTTTGCTAGAAACTGTGGGGCGGCTCTGAGGATTTCAGATCTGAAGAAAGCATGCAGCCTCTGACAGCATCACAAGTGAGTTCTGAAACAAAATGCTAAGTATGGCACAAGAAGTGCCTCTCCTCTTCTGTTTGCATGTGCTAGGGGGAAGGCTCTGCAGACAGAGCCTCATGTTCTGAAGAGCTGAATCATCTATTCCACACTGAAAAAAGTGGGTTATTTGGGACACCTGCTAGACAACAAAGGCTCGAATAAGGAAATCCTGTCAGCCCCATTTCACAGATCGGAAAACTGAAAGGCACATGTTCTCAATGCACTTTCCCACAAAGTGTGAGGTCTCGTGAGAAGCGATGCTTCATAGATTTCTGGGGTAATTTAGCTGGAAAGGATGTCTGGAGGCTGCTTTGTCCACCCCCTGCTGAAAGAAGGGCTAAGTCCAAAGTTAGAGCAGGTTGTCTGTCTCCAGAGATGGACCGGAGAAGTGGTGGCATTTCCTATTCCAGTGTGTGACCATGCTGACAGTGAAGGCTTTCCTTGCATCTCATCAGAATTTCTCATGTTGTGCCTGTGCCTGTTGCCTTTCAGCTTTTCCTGTGTCTCTTTGTGGCTCCCCATCAGAGAGTAGCAGATAACAGTAAGATCTCCCTTTTGCCTTCTCTCCAGGCTGAACAAACCCAGCGCTCTCAGCTTCTCCTTACACGTTGTGTGCTCCAGCCCAAACCATCTTGATAGCCTCCACTGAACTTGCTCTGGTATGTTACTGTCCTCGTGCTGGGGAACCCAAACTGGACCCAGCTCTCCAGACGGTCTCACGGGTGCTGAGCAGAGATGCAGGATCCCTCCCCATGCGCTGCTGGCTGCGCTCCTCTTAGTGGTTGGCCTTTGCTGCACGGGTGCACTGCTGACTGCTGGGTTGCTTGCCCACCCACACTTCCAGGTCCTTTCTTGCAAAGCTGCTTTCTTGCCTGTTGTCTCCAGCCTGTTCTGCTGCAGGGGGTTACTCCATCCCAGTGGCAGGGCTGTGTGTTTGCCATTGAACTTCTTGAGGTTCCTCTCAGCCTATTTCTCCAACCTGTCCAGGTCCCTCTGAATAGCAGCTCTGCCCTTCACTGTCTGAACCATTCCTCCCAATTTGGCGTCATCTGCAGACTTGCTGCCCACATGCTCCATCTTATCATCCAGGTCAGTAGCAAAGATATTAAAGCATAAGAAGCCCCAGTACTGACTCCTAAGTGTTGGTCCCAGCATTGGGTGCCACTAGTAACCAGCAGCCAGATGGACTCTGAATCTCTTGGAGACCCGCCCTGAGAGTAGGGTGATGGTACTGATATGTATTGCTCTTAGGCTGGTGGCTTTCAGCGTGACATGACATACGATTGTCTTCGCTACAGTAATCAGCCCTCTAAAATGAGTAAGATTGCTGAATTTCAAAGCAGCAGCTCAAAGTAGCACTGAAATTAATTTGGAAGGGTTTATCTTCTGCCCCAAGATCCACCCAAGACCTGCCAGGTCTGTGGCAAGCTGAGCTTGCCCAAAACTGTTCCTGACAGATGTTAGCTGAAAAACTTGTAAAGGAAGCTTTCAGAGTTATCTTAGGCAACTTGTGCTGTTCAGCGGTCTTCACCACTGAAGGCTTTTTCCACAGTCCTGTGCCTCTTGCTGCAGCTTAGGCCTAGAACTTGTTATATTCACCCCAGAGTATTGTATGGAACGACAGAAGGGAAGGAATGAGATGTCATCTGTCACATCCTCAATAGCAAGAATTGCATCCTACATTCTTAATCCAGTAGGAACTGTGCAGTGTACTGAAAGTTGCTACTTGGGAGCTTCCAATGCTTCTAGCTTCCACTTGTAGGTTTGCAGTGGAAAACCATTAGCCAACACATGAAGAGGGGAAAAAACAAGTGCTTGAGAGCTTCACCGGGCTCACTTCATGGCCTGAGTTTGGGCGAAGATGGCCATCTCATCTCAGGATGTGGTCAAAGCCCCTGGGAGTGTAGGATGCAGAAAGAAAATCACTTATTTTTCACACAGTTCCAGCTGTCAGACCTGGCTTAAGTCTGACCAAGCCCCTTTCCAGCTGGGTGCCAAGGAGGATCCTAGAGATGTGAATGTAGCCCTCCTCAACACCCCCAAAAAGCCAAACTCTCGCTCCCAAGACTGGTGACCAGGAAAGATGTTTCTCGTTGCTGGTTCACAGCAGAAGCCTGGAGCATAGCGCTTGCTATCAAACACGCACTGCACTGCCTTTCTCTTAGCTTAACTGCTCATATATCCCCTCCCCGCCTTCCCGCTCTTTCTTCTGCAGCTGAGGCGGACTTTTTTTGGTTGTTGCCCCAGTTCTTCCTTCCTAGCAGAAAATCCCCCTGTTGTAGAAAGCTGAGATTGGGCTTGATGCAAAGAGTGGCTCCTCCTGTTTGAGGGCCAGAAACTGTGTGCCAGCAGTGCCTAAAAATGCAGATTCTGGTTTCTCAATAGAGAAAAATTTAAACTAGTGACTTTGTACCACCTTCTTCCTACCTGACCTCTAGGAAGCTTCTGGCAAGGAGAGGAAAATGAGGAAACAAGACTGCTTGCATTTGCGTCCTTAACTGTGAATGCCGAAGAGCCCCAAACTGGGGTTGCAGAAATGCTCTGCTGTCCAGCCAAGCGAAAACAATACCAAGAAAGGAGACCTCCTTTTGTGCTCCTGGGGTGGAAGGAAGCGTGTGACCTATTGCTGCAGTCCGACGTCGTCAAAGAAAGTCTCCACAGAAGAGGGGCTGCCTCCCCAGTTCTGAGAAGGCAGCTGGAGAGAGGGGTGGTGGTAGTTGTTCTCTGTCAGGGACTTGTGGGTGATGATGGATGTGTCTTGCTGGCCTGAAGTGATGTGCAGAAGGGTTCGCAGCAGTGCTGTAGCAGTAGCACGATGCCAGCAAGCTCTCCTCCCAGAGAGAGGCACAGCTCGTGCTGCTGGAGGGGGGCTTCAGCAGCATAACTTCAGCAGGCTCCTAGAAGGAAATAACTTCTCAGAGCCGAAAGGTTTGCTTGTGGCGTTGCCTTTCTTCACCAGTGTGGTTACTGGTGTGGTCTTGTTGGCCAGAGGAGAGGAGGAATTCACCAGCCTGCCTCGCAGTTACTGCAGAAGACGACTTTGTGTGTAGCTGTGGCTGTAGCCTGGGGCAGGCCGGGCAGCCAGGCAGTGTCAGGCAAGTGCACCCTTTGTGTCTCTGAGGTCAGTGTTCACCAAACCCTGAGGCAGGCACGGTTCTGTGTGGTCCAGACACCGCAGGCTGAAGGGACTGTCATCTGCTTGGCAACCCTCAGGCTTGTTTGGACAGCAGCAGAGTTAATGAAGTGTGCAAAGTCAGGGCACAAACACTAGTGTCTGCCTTTCAGGCGTACAGAGACCTTAGCTCACACTTCAGCTGCCTCCAAGACTCTGCATCTCCTGAGGAGTCCTGTTAAGTGTCCTGGGCATCCCCGTGCAGACAGAGCTCCGGGTGAGGTTGTGTAGCGATGACAGGAACAGGGTGCAGATTTCTTCTGGGTCAAGCGCAGGCTGCTGGCCACCACTGAGCTGCTGCTGTAGCCTGCCTCCAGCCCTGAGTTTGATTATGGTCCAAGGTCCTGATTAGATGATTAATTTCTTTTTTTTCTAGATCACAAAAGGCGGAGGCAGCATCAAGTTACAACTGGACAGAAAACTTGTGTAAGAAGAATTTTTCACCAAGAAGTTAATCCAAGTGAAGTGTTTCGTAGCATTTTTGATTTATGTCTTGCCAGGAAATGAGTTTGTTACTCCAGATAACATCTCGTTGATGGGGTTTTTATGACTGCAGACTAATCTCAGTCTGAGGATGCTTGGGTGGAGTATTGGAGGCCTGGACTTGGCCTGAGGGCCATTTAAATGACAACAAAAAGTTCTTGCCTTTTAGCAGTACAAGCTGCTCCTAGGACTCTGCTAAGAGCCTTGACGTCCCTGCAATGGGTACAGTGTGTGGAAAAGAACTTGAAACTGCCACTGCAGCGAGTGTTTGTGGCCCCCTTGCCAGCTCAGGTGTGCCTAGTGGAGCCATTCCCATCGCACAGCCTGCAAGCAGACCCTTTGCTGCATGTCTAGCCCTTACCCTCGCCCTGTGGGGCCAGCTGCTGGGGAGATGTGTCTGGGAGCAGGGCTGCATGCCCGGCTGGGAGGTGTCGTGGTTTAACCTCAGCCAGCAACTGAGCACCATGCAGCTGCTTACTCACCCTCTTCCCCCCTGCCTGGGTTGAGATAAAAACAGTTTAATAATTGAAACAAAATACTACTAGTAATAATAATAAGAAGGATATACAAAGCGAGTGATGCACAATGCAGTTGCTCACCACCTGCCGACCGATGCCCAGCCAGTCCCCGAGCAGCAGCCCCCCCGGCCAGCTTTCCCCAGTTTATGTACTGAGCATGACGTCACATGGTATGGAATATCCCTTGGGCCAGTTTGGGTCAGCTGTCCTGGCTGTGCCCCCTCCCAGCTTCTTGTGCACCTCCAGCCTTCTGAGTCGGTAGAGCATGGGAAGCTGAAAAGTCCCTGACTAGTGTAAGCACTGCTCAGCAACAACTAAAACATCGGTGTGTCATCAACATTATTCTCGTGCTAAATCCAAACCACAGCACTGTACCAGCTACTAGGAAGAAAATTAACTCTATCCCAGCCAAAACCAGGACAGGAGGGTGCTCGGCAGCTTGCTCTTTTCCATCTGGATCTGGTGCCTGGGTAAGCCCTGGAGGAATTGTCTCTGAAGAGAGCTCCCTCAGAAAGATGGCCGGCATCAGCTTAGTGACTGCCTCCCTGGGAGTGTGTTGTTGGTTATCATTAAAAAGTATTGTTTCCATTTGAATTTCTGAAACCAGTTTCCTGTCGGTGGGTTTTGTTATGTCTTTGTTAAATTTAAAAGCTCTCATAATCAGATACCTGCTTCTGTGCAATGACAGCCACTTCTGAAACTCCGCTTAGATAAGAAGAAAGAGAAGGAGCTGGGGTTGCTTCTGTCTCACAGGAAGGGCTGCTGGCCTTGCCATGGAGCAGCCCATAACCTCTTTAAACCCTTTGAAGGTTTTTAGACCTTGTTTTGGAGTGCGGAGGCAGTGCTCCTGTCCAAGTCCTGGCAGCGCTGCATGCGGTCAAAGGCCCATTCCCCTTTTCCCTCCACATGCACAGCTGGCCACCTTGCTCTCGCATCCCAGGAGGTGGTTTGGCCCCAGCTGAGCAGTCTTCCCCGGCAGCTCCTGAAGTTGTCATCCTGCCACAGGTAATTATAGAAAAGCCTCCTTTAGGTCTCGCTGTTTCAGTGTGGGCTGGACTGCTGCTGTAAAGACACTGCAGGGAACAGTCTCCCAGATGGTTTTATTTATCTCTTGGAAGCAGGTGCTCCAGACAGGGTTTGGCAGAGCCGTCAGCAGTCAGTGTACTGTAGGAGGTTGGCGCAAAGCTCTTCTGTGAACTGTAGGCTTGATTTTCAGATATTAATATTTTGTTATTAGACTATATGAAATGCTGATGGTAGCGGATACTCTGTGTTGCTCTAGGGAAAAGCAAAGATTTCAGACGTCTTTCCACTGAAACTTTCATTTCTCACTAAAATGCTATTTTCCCACCAGAAAGAAATCACAAGGCTGCTCAGCCTGCTTTATTTTTGCCTCTGCCCCCAACCTCTCCAAAATATTCACCAGAAGATTATTCCAAGTTGTCAAATCTGGTTTTTAACTCTATAATAAATAGAGTTAATGAATAACTCCATAATAAATGGCTTCAGAATAATGCTTACCCACCAGCTCCCCCTCTGTCTTCATCCACTCTCTACTGTGCTCCTTAAAGATAGGAAAAGGGGGAGCATGAGCATGACTATCAGCTTTGCTCCGTGCCCTGGGGGCACTCGGCAGAGGTGCAGCCCTGCTGTTTTGCAGATGGCCGATGGCTTGCACCAGAGGGTCTGTGCTGCAGGGGCGTTAGCAGGTTTTTCTCCTTTCTCACGTCTTGGGAGATTCAGCTGTATGAATTCCTCCTGCCCTGCAAGATGTCTCAGCTGGACTCCCTGGCTTTCCCTGGAGCCTGCGAGCAAGGGATGTGTGAGAGCAGGGGCTGGACCTCCATCGTAGGCAGCAGACACCACACAGCGTGGTGGCCCTTGTTCTGCCAGGACCGTCCATCAGGAGAGAAGGGAGGCAAGATGTGTGTCTGTCCCTGAGCCAGGGACACGGAGTAGAGCTTGGCTTGGTGTCCCTTCTGGAGCTGCCACAGGCACTGCACACAGCCCTGGGAGCCATCCTGGGGGTCAGCAGCTGCAGTTCAGAAAACTCTTGATATTGGCGGTGCTAAAAAAGGGGAAAAAAGCCCTTGGGGCAAAAGAAATAAAGTATTTACTCTCCTGCCCAAAACCAGCTTGTACACACTGATGCAGCGAGTCACAAATCATGTTAGCAGCGAGTCAAACAGCCGTGTCCTTGCCCCTAGGGCAGCGGGGACACATGCAGCACACCACAGCATGGGCAGGCTGCGCATGGCCGCGCTCCCTGTGCTCCTGCTGCTGTGCCTGTGCCGGCGGCTGCCGCTCGCCAGCTGCCCCTGCCTCCCATCTGCCTGTGGCCGTGGGCTCTCGCCAGCATGGCTGGGGTATAAGGCCTCGTGTGGGGCAGCCTGTGCTTTCCCCTCCCCCCGCCACTGTTTGCCTTGCCGAGGCACGGCTCTCTTTGCTGACCCACATTTGAATGGCGAGGGGATGCCACCGCTTGTCCCCACGCCCCCACGCGTGGCTGAGCCATACGTCCTGGGGCTGTTTGTACGCTGGCTGTGTTATCCCTCCACTTCAGCTTTCTCAGTTTCACGCCTGCTGGCTGCAAAAGCCAGCGATGCTGACGCAGTCAAGCAGAGCTTGCGCCGTACCAGAGCACAGGCATCCTGTTTCCAAAACAGCCAGTGCAACCCCGTAGTCTTCAGCATCCATGTTCCCAAGGGAAAAAAAACATGGGGAGCTTGAGAGCTGGGGCAGAAAGGGAGAGAACAGGAGACTGGGAATATTCCTCCCCCCCCCCTTTTTTTTTTTAAATAAGAGTGTTGAAAAAGCCAATCTGGGAAGCAGACGGGAAGGAATGGTAGAACCTGGTCTCCAAACCTCAAGAGGCTTTGCGGGCAGCCTTTGCTCAACCGGCTGGGTGCAGGGAGCAGCGTGTGGTTGTGCAGTAGCTCCTGTGGTTTCCTGGCACCATGAGCGCCCCTGAAGGGTGTGGGGATGGCCCACCCCCTGGAACAGCTCTCCTGCCTTTTCCTGGCACTTCCCAGTAAAACACAACAAGCAGAGCTTGATTTAGGTTTTGGGGTTGTTGGGGTTTTTTTTTTTTCAGATGAGCTTTTGGGTGAGATCCCTCAGGCCAGCCTCATGCAGCAGGCGCAGGCTCCGCCGGCTGGTGCCAGAGGGATGCGTCGGTGCCTGGTAGCGCAGCTGCACCCTCCGGCCTCGCATGTTCCCTGCGGTTTTGTGGGCTCCAGCTCACCTTGCCCGACTTGGACAGTGAGGGGAGTGATTTGCATTATTTGAATCTTCAGGACGCCCACGGGTGGAAAAAAACAAAAGAGGCAAAGACAAACACCCGGTAGCGTGTGCACGCCCCCCCCGCCCCCACACCCCCCCCCCCCCCTGAGCACAGCCCAGCTGCTGCCAGTCACTGGCTGCCAGTGATGAATGGCCACGGCACTCACTGTGGGAGCTGCCGCTCTGAAGGCACTGCGTTTTGCAGGCTGTTGCTCAGCCTGGCTGTTCCCTGCTGCATGGTGGGTGTTACGGCTCACCCCAGTCACCTGTTTCCAGCTCCCGAGGACTTGGTGTGCGAGTGGTAGCTGTATTTGCAGCTTCAGCATTGTAGAGAACAAGCCCATGTCCTGGGTCATCTAAACCGGCCTCCTCCACGTCAATGATCAAGGGAGGTGCTGGTCCCTGCACGCAGCTGATCCCATTAAAACTAAACCTCTGCATCCGCAGCCAAAAAAGAAAGAAAACAAGCAAACAAAGGCTGAAGAGCATCACTAATACAGAGCAGCCACAGCCATCTGGAGATCACACCTTTAAATACCAGTAAGCAGACGGTGGGGCTGGCTTGCACCTAACAGCATCTGCAGTGACCCTGAGGGACAAACCCCCATTCTGGGGGGGGGAACCCATCAAGGTCAGCTCTGTCTCTCTCGCCCCAGAGGGGTATCAGCATCGCTGGCACCACCCCCCTTGGGCCTGCCTTGCCCTCATGGGCTGTGGTCACCCGAGGAGCCACTTGGCCGGTGGCTGCTTCTTCACCCTGTGCACTGCCAGGTCTGAGCAGCCCGAGCCCACCTCACCATCACTCTGGGTGAGCTCCAAGAGGCACCTTTTGCAAGCTTGCTGCCTTTGATGGTACAGGGGCTGCCGGGGGGGTGGCGCCGACCATGTAGCACACAGGGACATGCCCCGTCTTGCAGAAATGACACAAAGGTGTAAGCTGAGGAAGGAGCAGCCTTTCCAGTGCCTAAAGAGGCACAGGTGCCCTCCCGCACCTCACCATCACTCTGGGTGAGCTCCAAGAGGCACCTTTTGCAAGCTTGCTGCCTTTGATGGTACAGGGGCTGCCGGGGGGGTGGCGCCGACCATGTAGCACACAGGGACATGCCCCGTCTTGCAGAAATGACACAAAGGTGTAAGCTGAGGAAGGAGCAGCCTTTCCAGTGCCTAAAGAGGCACAGGTGCCCTCCCGGCCTGTGCTCCGCCCCCCCCCCCCCCCCCGTCTTGCAGAAATGACACAAAGGTGTAAGCTGAGGAAGGAGCAGCCCAGTGCCTAAAGAGGCACAGGTGCCCTCCCGGCCTGTGCTCCGCCCCCCCCCCCCCCCCCCCCCCGCCCCCGCCCCCGTTTTCCCCAAGCACTTGCTGGCTCCTGGGAAGACAGCAATGGGCGAGTGGGGCCAGGTCCCCTGGGTGCTACACTGCTGCTGGCTCAGCAGTGGGGACAGGGAGGGAGCAGGGACGAGCCAGGCAGCCAACCAGGCTGCCTGGATGGCAGTGGTCATGTTCACCAGAGAGTAGCACGGGAATACCTGTCCTCCTGGGGTAAATGGGAGCTCCAGGCACCCCAGGCACCATAACCTCATGTGCGACATCAAAGCGGCTGAGGTAAGCGCACGATGCAAATGAGCAATACCTCAGAGCTGGTGCTTAACCACAGCTGTGCTTCTGCGTGTGCTGTGGGAATAAGCTGACAGTTCCCCTTTCTGAAGCTGCTCGTATGAGCTCAGAGGTGCTTGTGGTCTACCCCAGGGCTTTGGCCCCAGCATCAGGGCACAGGGGTGCCAGGCCAGGGATGGACCTAGCACTGTGAAAGCATGTCCTCCATGGTCCTGAGGCATCGCTGGAAACCAGGAGAGGAGCAGGCAGAGCATGGCTGCCATGGGCACCTTTGCTGGCATTGCAGCAAGAGCACACCATGCCCTCCTGGTGCCCCTAACAGTTCTGCTCCTCTGGGCGCTTAATGGCTATTGCTTTTGCTACTAGTAAAAGGGAATATGGAAAAAATAAAAGCATGGGCCTGACTGCCCAAATACTAGATCATCCAGGTGATGGAGGAGCAGCTTGGCGCTCCCAGCGACTGCTCACTCGCTGCCTGGTCTCATTTCTATTCCTGTAATTGTTTATTGCTCCGGTATTAAACTTGGAGGAAGCTCAAAGACCATAACTCATGGCTTCTGCTTTCTGGGCTTTTGATGGTTTATTCGTTAATGTTTTCTGAAAATGGCAACTACAGGGAAAAAAGTGGTTCCTAGCCAGAGGCTGAGCTGAAGCAGCTGGGATGACCCTGGCCATCAGAGTTTTTTATAAGAACAAAATTTCCAGTCCCTGTGGAAATGTGTCCTCAGTCTCATGCTCCCCTCTCTGCTGGGCCAATGCTGGTGCCATGGGGCCAGGCTTGCCCCATGGCCAGGCAGCGAGGGCACTGCGTGCTCCATGCCTGCGAGCCTGGTGCCCTGGGGCACGAGCACGCCCTGGCCACAGGTCCACGTTTCCTGTCGGTGTCACAGGCAAGAGGAGCTGTAGCTGCTTTTCAAACTGAAACTGGGGAGGGAGAAGCACTAAGGATTTTTTTTAAAGAACGGAGCATGGAGGCATGTCTGAGGCACATTTGCTCCCTCGGGCCAGGGTAACGGTGCTGCCTGCCTGCCTTGTGCTGCCTGCTGCAGTGGGGCAGGCGCATGCTGCTCCCTGGCTTGTTTAAAGTCTGGAGAAATCCAGTGTTATGGCATGGCTGGGAAGGGGCTGGGTGAGCAGGAAGAACTGCACCTGCTGGCAGCCATGCAGGAAAAGGCTGCGGCCAGTCTCCATGCCTCTCGGGGGGCTCACAGGGAGCTGCAGGGGCTGGGGAGCAGTGGCCGTCCTCCTGTGGCACAGATGGGGGGTTCCGAAAGCCCCTTTTGCTGCACTGCCCAGTTGTGAGGTGGGGCTCAACCTGTCCCTCTGGAGCGGGAGTGTTACCAGAGCCGCAGGGCTCTGCCAGGCCAGTGCTGCCCTTGCTCGCAGCTGCACTCCCAGGGGCTCCCGGCAGCTGGGCAGTACTTCGCAGCTGCATCCACCCAAAAAAAGCCCAGGGAGGGGCATAGCAGCCCCATTTGGCATCTGTCGTGGTTTAATTTCAGTCGGCAACTAAGCACCACGCAGCCGCTCGCTCACTCCCCCCACCCGGTGGGATGGGGGAGAGAATTGGAAGAGCACAAGTTAGAAAAACTCGTGGGTTGAGATAAAAACAGTTTAATAATTGAAATAAAATGATAATAATAATATGATAATAATAATAA
>NW_008794624.1:1574393-1577539 GCF_000699145.1 Aptenodytes forsteri | reverse complement strand
TTGAGATAAGAACAGTTTAATAATTGAAATAAAATTATAATAATAATATGATAATAATAATAATACACAAAGCAAGTGATGCACAGTACAATTGCTCACCACCCGCCGACCGATGCCCAGCCAGTCCCCGAGCAGCGGCCCGCCCGGCCAGCTTTCCCCAGTTTATGTACTGAGCATGACGTCACATGGTATGGAATGTCCCTTTGGCCAGTTTGGCTGTGCCCCCTCCCAGCTTCTTGTGCACCTCCAGCCTTCTCAGTCAGTAGAGCATGGGAAGCTGAAAAGTCCTTGGCTAGTGTAAGCATTACCTAGCAACAACAAAAACATCGGTGCATTATCAACTTTGTTCTCATCCTAAATCCAAAACACTGTACCAGCTACTAGAAAGGAAATTAACTCTATCCCTGCCGAAACCAGGACAGCATCGCTACCAAATCCAGAGCTGCAGGGGCCAGGGAAGCTGCAGGGAGCCCAGCCTGAGCCGAGCACACACCACAGCCAGACGCAAAGGGAGAGGGAGGGAGCGCCACGCAGCAGCAGCCCCGTCACCTTCACTTAACAGCTGGAAAAATACTGGGCTATACAGGCTGAGCATGACCACCAAGAAGCAGCCATCTGGATGCTGACGCCACATTACATCTCCTCCCAGCCCCTGTGGATGCCAGGATATGGCTGGGAGCTGGGGCCACTGTCCCCTCTCCATTGCACACGTCTTGCCAGGTGGGTGCTGCGAGACCCATAGCTGACTCTGTGCAAACAAATGGCCATGGTGCCATGGGCCGGGTGCAGGACCAGCCCGTGGTGCGCTGCTGCGGGAGGCTCCATGTCTCTGTGCACTTCTTCGGGTCTTTCAGAAATCCCCTGGCACCTCAGCTAATCCACGGTGGCTGCATGGGGCCAGTGGGGAGAACGGGGAGGGCTGGGGCTGCTGCCACGGCTCGCTCCGTCAGGGGAATTCCTCGGCAGTTTAGCCACATCTTTGCACCATTCTTATTTGTGGTTTTCTGCTCACTTCAGAAGTAAGTTTTCTATTTAAAGCACATCATCTGAAGTCTAATTCCTTCCTGGGATCACCAGGCAGAAGCCCATCGCTCTTCGAGCACAAAGGCTGATGTGTGTCCTTGGTGTGTTCTGGTCCCCACTGGCCCCTGGCTAAGAGCTCGCCTGGGCAGGGGATCTGGGGTCTTACTTGGCACGAGGCTGCTGCTTTTCCCCTTGTTGTGGGCTGGGCCCAGGGAATTACCTGTCCGTGAAAAAACAGAGGACTCAGTGGTGTCTGGGTAAACGAGATCTCGATCTTTGCATGCTTCTTCCTGTAGTGTTTTTGCGAGTGCTTTGGTTCAGACTTATCTCAGTGAGTCAGAGAACCGCGGAGCAGAGTAGATTCATCACTGCAGCCTCCGGCCAGCCCAGCCGAGGCCACAGCCAGCCTCCCAACAGGCACCTGTGCAGCCCCTGGGCAGCCACATGCAGTGAGAAACACTCCTCCAAAGCCTGATGAAGCCATGACACAAATACCAGCGAGAAAATGGGGGGATTCCTCCTGGCCTACTCTCGCAGCCCATCTCTGGAGCATAAGGTTAAATGCAGCCCACTAGGACCTTGCTGCATCTGTGCGCGGGCGGAGAGCTGGCAGTGACAGCAGGGATGCCTGGGGGAAAATGGGCTGAAAAGGGGATGCTACAGGCAGCTGAAAGCTTCTCCGAGCGCCCTGCACCCAGCTGGGGGGCTGGAGCCCTGGGCTGGCACCACTCCGGGCAGCACACTGCCGAGGAAAAGGGATGACGGTGAGACCAGCTCCAGCCCATGTCCCCATCTCGCAGCCTGAGACCACTGCCTGCCCCGAGGCACATGCTATGTACTGCAGCTGATGTGGTTGCAAATTATTTCATTTAAAGAAAAAAAAACATATAAAGGCTCTTAATGGATCGTTTTCTTGACTCCCATAGACAGCTCCAAAGACAAGATGTTCTTTATGGTGGGGAGGATTTTGTCAAATAGGAAAAGAAAAGAAACCCACGTAAAAGCCTGACGAGAAGCACAATTTCAGCACAACAGTACAGCACAGTCCTCAGCCCCTCGCTGCTGGTCAGGGCTTTGCACCACGTGCAAAAAGTCATCACTGATAGGGGAACACGCCACTGCTTACAGGAACACGGGGAGTGCATGGGAAGGGGTATTTAGCCCAGGCTGCACTTGGAGCACCATCGACCTGACCTCGATGAACATGGTCCATAGCAGACCTCACCAGGCAGATGTGTGACAGAGCAGTTGCCATCCCACCGCCGCCTCTCCGTGTGCTCATTTCCTGTGGTTTATCCTCTCTTAGACAACTTGCATGCTGTAAATTAAAGTGTGAGTCTCAGAGAAAACTTCAGATGCAGTAACATTTCTGACACCGAGAAATAGAATTCAATAGCTCTGATTGTTAAATGCCGCTCAAGCAGTGAAGAGAAACAGCCCGCACGGGCTCTCCTCACCAGTGAGTTGCTCCAGTTGTGTTTCACTGGAAGGACACAGGCGGGTTTATCTTCTGATCGATGCAGGCTTTCCACCAGTGTTGCTGCTTGGAGTCTACCACCTAGGAGTCTAGTCCTAGGAGGTATGCCCTTTCCAGGGGCTAGTGGGGGCAGAAGGTCCTCTGTGTTTTCCTCCTCGCTCCTCAAGGTTTTCAACAGAGGGGAGGAAGAGCCCCCAAACCATCCTTTCACACTGTGTTTCCAACACCTGGCTGGTCTAGAAAAATCAGGGCTGGGCACACCAAATCACATTCAGACTTAAATCCCTTCCAGGTTTATAAAGATTTTCCAAAGCTTAACTACATTTCTAATTGTCCTGCCACCTGTATTGAAATGTACTCTATGTGTTAATCTCAAATTCTTTTCTCTTTCCATAATCTTTTCAAGCTTTCCTGCACTCAGGCAGTAAATCCAATAAGGTCCATGGATGTTAGTAAAGAGCCAAATTTACTTTTCAGCTCCAGACATTCTTTCTCTTCTTTTTCTTTTTCTTTTTCCTTTTTCTTTTTCTCTTTTTCTCTTCATATTCTTTTTCGTTTTCTCTTCCTCTTCATATTCTTTTTCTCTTCATCTTCTTTTTCTTCTTCTTTTTCTCTTCATCTTCTTTTTATTCTTCTTGATCTCTTC
>NW_008794624.1:1572191-1573850 GCF_000699145.1 Aptenodytes forsteri | reverse complement strand
GTTGGACTAGATGACCTTTAAAGGTCTCTTCCAACCCAAACTATTCTATGATTCTATGACTCTATAACTAAAGGAATTAATTGTTGCAAAAACCCACAGGAAACATGAGAAATGCAAACTCATTTCTCTTGGAATCAGCGCCAACTGGGCCAAGTGGCCTAACACCAAGTGATGGCATACATAAGCACCAGAGAGTGGTGAAAAGCTGCTCTCTTAAGTGGGGCTTAAATCATGACTCACTGCAGGTATCTGCTATAAGTGAGCTGGCTTCCCAAATGGTAGCTCCCATCTATTAGCTTCCCTGCTCCCAGTAGTCTGAAATCCAACTGAATAACTTTATTCCCTCCATTCCTCCCACATGGCCTCTTGGAGCAAATCACATCTTGTCAACGAGGCAGTCACCAGAAGGCAAGTTAAGCTGAGAACGGGATCCCAATATTTAGCAGCTTGCACTGGGGCTGATTTTGAGCCAGGGGAAACTGCCAGGGGAAACATGGGGAACTACAGGCCTGTCAGCCTGACCTCGGTGCCAGGCTGGACGGGGCTCTGAGCAACCTGATCTAGTTGAAGATGTCCCTGCCCACAGCAGGGGGGTTGGACTAGATGACCTTTAAAGGTCTCTTCCAACCCAAACTATTCTATGATTCTATGACTCTATAACTAAAAGGAATTAATGTTGCAAAAACCCACAGGAAACATGAGAAATGCAAACTCATTTCTCTTGGAATCAGCGCCAACTGGGCCAAGTGGCCTAACACCAAGTGATGGCATACATAAGCACCAGAGAGTGGTGAAAAGCTGCTCTCTTAAGTGGGGCTTAAATCATGACTCATTGCAGGTATCTGCTATAAGTGAGCTGGCTTCCCAAATGGTAGCTCCCATCTATTAGCTTCCCTGCTCCCAGTAGTCTGAAATCCAACTGAATAACTTTATTCCCTCCATTCCTCCCACATGGCCTCTTGGAGCAAATCACATCTTGTCAACGAGGCAGTCACCAGAAGGCAAGTTAAGCTGAGAACGGGATCCCAATATTTAGCAGCTTGCACTGGGGCTGATTTTGAGCCAGGGGAAACTGCCAGGGGAAACATGGGGAACTACAGGCCTGTCAGCCTGACCTCGGTGCCGGGGAAGATTATGGAGTGGTTCATCTTGAGGGCGCTCACAAGGCATGAGCAGGACAACCAGGGGATCCGGCCTAGCCAGCACGGATTCATGAAAGGCAGGTCCTGCTTGACCAACCTGATCTCCTTCTATGACCAGGTGACCCACCTAGTGGACAAGGGAAAGGCTGTGGATGTGGTCTACCTGGACTTCAGTAAGGCCTTTGACACCATCTCCCACAGCATTCTCCTAGAGAAGCTGGCGGCTCACGGCTTAGACAGGTGGACTCTGCACTGGGTCAAAAACTGGCTGGACGGCCGGGCCCAGAGAGTTGTGGTGAATGGAGTTACATCCAGCTGGCGGCCGGTCACGAGCGGTGTTCCCCAGGGCTCAGTACTGGGGCCGGCCTTTTTCAATATCTTTATCGATGATCTGGATGAGGGAATTGAGTGCACCCTCAGTAAGTTTGCAGACGACACCAAGTTGGGCGGGAGTGTTGATCTGCTCGAGGGTAGGAAGGCTCTGCAGAGGGACCTGGACAGGCTGGATCAATGGGCC
>NW_008794624.1:1552605-1571572 GCF_000699145.1 Aptenodytes forsteri | reverse complement strand
GGGAAGTGGTTGAGTCACCATCCCTGGAGGTATTTAAAAGACGAGTAGATGAGGCACTTAGGGACATGGTTTAGTGGATGGTGGTGTTGGGTTGACGGTTGGACTTGATGATCTTAGAGGTCTTTTCCAACCTCAATGATTCTATGATTCTATGAAAGACTCAGGCAGGCAGGCAGCCCTGCAAGCCCTCCAGCCCTCCCTTGGCCAAGGTTTCCTGACAACAGGTGATGCAGTGCGGCATTTAGCAGTGATTAAGTTTGCTTAAACTGATCATCCACTGGATTAACTGATGCCCAGCAGATTGCCAAGAGATTTTTTGAGCCCAGAAGGCATCAGCTTGAAAAGAGGACTGAAAGAAGCATGAAAATCTGTACCAGTGGGGAGGGGAGGGCGAGCTGGGCAGTGGTTGTAGTGGGCTCAGCACTGCCGCATTGCCAGCTCACGGCAAGATGGACGGGATGCAGGTGTCAGGGCTCACTCCAGTGGTTTCCCCTGCCACAGCTCTCTCTGTTTTGTGTTTGGGGCATCACCAGGGAAATTCCTTCCTGCTTCCTATCAGCATGGCAAAACTGCCCGGCAAGGAAACCAGCTTGTTTTCCTCCCTACAGCTCTCAAATGGAGACAGAGGGTCCGGCGTTCCCTGTAAAGGCAAAGACTGCTCAAAAATAAGATCTGCCAAAGCAATTTGTAGTTTGGGGCACACCAGCTGCCCATGGTGCCAGAGAGCTGTGGCTTGGGTGCTCTCGGCTCTCTGACCCTCTGAGGCAGCTCCAGCTGGGCATGGGCATGCAGCTCTCGGCTGCTTGGCTCTTTTCTGGGGCCTCAGGGCAGTACGGGGGTTTCTAGCCAGGCTTTGGAGCTGCCCTTGAGCGGCTCCTGCAACGAGGGCAGGATGGAGGATGGGACCCCGGGGACAAGGCTGTGTCCCTGATCTGCAGGCAGTGCTCCTCTCAAGGACCTGGTGTCCAGCACGGAGAGAAACCCTCCACCCCAGGAGCCTGTTGGCCTCTGACAGCTGGAGTTTTGGTTTTTCACCTTTAAAGTTGTCTAGGAGAGTTACAAAAGTCTTGGGGATGCAAGCGTTGGTTTGCTTTGACCCTGGGACAATCACAGCCTTAAGTAGTGCATTTTTACCCCGTGTTTGACTACATACATACCGTATTATTAAAAGCCTACACAGGGCTCTGCATGGGGTGGAGAAGTGCCACCAGCCCACAATGCCCAGCATCAAACACCCCTGCTCAGCTTGAGGGACCCCATGCTGAGATGACAGGGACCAGCTGGCACCCACTAGCTCTGGGGTGTTTGCCTTAGGGGAGCAATGCTGCCCCGGGCTTGGGACGTCAGGCGTAGGGGCTCCCAGGCTCCTACTATGTGTCTAAGTCAGCCTAGATCAATAATTTCAGTGAGAAGGTACGGGGAGCTCTGCACAGGAGCGTTCATTTAGCTACCTGCAACCGGAGTTAGCCAGAGATTGCCAAAGCTCCTGCTCTGCATCTATGTCTCAAGCAGCCCCACAAACCCTCCGGCTCCCATTTCAGCAGGACACATGGCTGAAGGAGAACCAGCCGTCTCCATTTCAGGGGCTGGAGCAGCCCCTCCACCTCTGCTGTCTCCATCTGGGGGTCACCGTGCCGAGGCTGGGGCTCTCTCTGGCTGCAGGGGGAGTTTTTGCACCCTAGTGCGGCTCTTGGACAGGGGCTGTTGCGCAGCTGGGTCTGCTGGTCGTGGCGGGCTCACGGGAGGCAGCGGCGGTGCCTGCAGACACACACTCCGCCTGAAAATTTCCAGCTGACTCGAGCACTTTCGTTTTTTCCATCCTATATTCTGCACAAGTCATAGCAGTATTGATGATGGGTGGAGAGACATGACTGCGCCCGCTCCCAGCACTACGCAGATGACTCCACCACGTTATCAGCTGAACTTCTCTGGGATTTTTTTTTTCTTTTTTTTTTCTTCAGCCACCAAATACCAGAAGTCTTTTTCCAGCAAAAGTGTTGATTTCTTTGCAGTTAAACTGCAACAAACCCATATCAAGCAAATGCTGGAAAGCGAAGTGGATCAAAAGGCAGCTCTTCAAACACTCCTGCTGGCCTGATGAAATGCCATGGGGACAGTGGCTTTAAGAAGTCCCCCCTTCACTCCAGTGTCACAGCGGGAGAGGGGGGCCCACCGGGCAGGGCTAGTGCGTCACAACCTTGAGACAAGTGTGGGTGCCACATAAAGCCATGGGGGCTTTATTTTCCAGCACTAACCAGCATCTCCACCCAGATCTACACTGATTTTGTAGACAGTAATGGTGCAATTGATGACTCATAACCACGAATATTATTTATCCATTAGCACAATTATGGTGCTAAACCTGCCAGGAGCAACACAACCACAGAGAAATTAGCAGAGGAAATAGAAAAATGACTGGGAGAAACTTCTCCTGAAAGATGGGAAAGTGAGCATGAAACCTGGCAAAGCACCGCACAAACCATTTGAGATGTGACGGTACCTCACAGCTAGGTCTCTTATGGGTACCTCCATATTCCACCATCAAAGCAGGATGGGGCACCAGCTTGGAGGCAGTGGCCCACTTTCACCTCTGTCCCAGCCCGCCCGGCCAAGGGCCCCAGCCTGGCACGCTGGTGGGCTCACTCCCATCGGGGCTTATGTGGGTTTCGGTGCCCATGGGGAGCTGCCAAGGGTATGTGCAAGAGCGGACCAAGTGTGGACAGATTTCCCATTGATCCCGTCTTCAAATCAGGGCTGGAAAATGTCCCAAATTGATGAGAGCCTGTGGCATTAAGAGAAGAGAAACCCCTGCTTGCACCATGGCTGCCTCCTTGCTCGCTCGCCTGCCTTCGGTTGACCTAGTTGAGTCACAGGGAGACGGCGAGTGAGAGACATCCTGTGCTGTGGTTGGCACTGATGCTGGCCTGGGGAGAAAAAGGTGCTTCTCCTGAGGGTCGCTCCCTGCCCCATGTAGGCGGGTGGCGGGGAAGCAGGGGCAAGAAGCGAGCGCCCTGAGGCAGGGCCGCTGGAAAGGGCTGGCTCTCGCTTACACCCATGTCACGCCAGCCTGGCCCTGTTCCCAATACTGCAGTCCAAAGGGAAAGCTGATTACTCTTCTTCTGGTCTGAGTGAGGGACGTCGCTGGTGGATCTTGGAGCCGATGCGTGGAAGAGGCGGCGCAAGCTGAAGGCACAGGATGGGTGGTGGGGAGAGCAGCCTGGCTCTGGGTAAGCCCCTGTGGGGACCTGGCTGGGTGCTAAACCCCCATTCAGACACGTTAAGCATGTTCAGACGTGTTCATTGCTTGCAAGTACTTTTCTTGCTCGAGTTTCAAAGGAAATACATTTATGTGTTGAGTCATTGCTTGGTGTGTCTTATCTGCTCATTGCCCCTCCATGGGACCCATCCCAGGCAGCCCCGTGGGGGCAGGACACATGTTTGACCCTCCTCCCGGGGCTGCTGAGCCTGGGGGAGGCAGGCAGTGCTGCCACCAGCTGTGGCCCTCTCTGCATGCCCAGGTGACTGTGGCACAGAAAGCCTTTCCTGGGAAAAAATACAGATTTATTATTATTATTGGCACTAAGGTTACTCAGAATTGGGAATTTTTTTTCTTTTTTTTTTTTTCTGAAAAGTTTTTTTGTGTGCAAACCTTGTTTTGCAGGGAAGGGGATCAAAACCAAAAAACCTCCCCACATGGGAGAGCTGGACTCAAGTTTGGCATGTCGTGGGCTGGGAAAGAGCATTTAGGAGCTGGACCTGCAGGGAAGGGCTGCAGCGACAAGAGACAGGCTCAGCTCATTACGCATCAGGAGCCGGCTGAGGCTGTCTCCAGCTATAAAGGGAATGGAGCTGGGACAGTGAGACTTTACTTCCCCTCTCAAGGTGATCCACTCCCTGCAGGATGGGATTCAGGTGAACCCCAGCAGCCATGCCCCAATGCTGCTGTGCATTTCCATGTGAGCTGGTGGACCTGGCCACTGCAGCTCCCTTCCTGCCCAGGGCAGATGCCATGAAAGGAGAAGAAATGCTGTAAAAACCAAGGTAATCTGGGCTCTTTCCCCCATCCCTAGCCTTGAAAGGCGCTGAGCGTGTTGGCAGGGAAAAGTAGTCTCAGGGGAATAAACTTTCTTCCTTGCTCAGATCTGAGTTATCTGCTGTATCTGTACTGAAGATGCAACTGAAAAAATCAGTCTTTTAAGGTTCTAAAAAAACCTGCATACACTAAAAAAGCAAAGAATCCCTAAACACTGGATGAGGAAGAGATGATTTAACAAGAAAAAGATGTCACCAAGTCCCTTAGCTGTAACTTACTGTTTTTGCAGTCTTGCAGTGAAAATATTTAACAGCTGTTAATGTCAGCACGGGAGCCTGTCTGGAGGGTTGTAGCTATCTGAAAGAAAATGAAAAGCAACAAATCTTCCAAGTGTCTGTTTAACATGTGAGGTCTGGTGGCACTGGGAGGGGGGAGAGGACACTGCTGGGGGGGCAGGTGGTCCTACACCCCCTGGGTTACTGCATCTGCCTTGGTGAGGAACTGGGAAACTCTCCCCATCTGCCCAGCAAAGAGGGTGATTGCCCAAAGGCACATGGGGGTCATTACTGGATGCTGGGAAGGGCCTTCTGAGTCTGTACAGAACTTACTGTGGGATGTCTGGGGGAAGGAGCAAACAGGGGGAAAGGGAGGGATCAAGGCAGTTTGGGGAGGAACCAGTGTTGGAAAACAGAGGGAAAAGGGGACAAAACGGACTGCTCAGGTGCCTGTCTGGCCATGCCCTGTGCCTGATCACTGTGGCGTGTCCTGTCTGCTTATTAAACCCTCTTTAGCTATTTTCCTGGTGAGGGTCTCTGCTTGGTGTGCACGGGTGTGTATGGAGGCTGGAATGCCAGTGACGGCAGGGGCACCGTGGGGCCTAGCAGCCAGTGTGCTGGGGTGGCAGCAGCCGGAGAGACTGGGGTGTGGGTGGCTATGTTGGTGTGTGTGATTGCTAGCAAACAGCAAGCGAGGCCAGCTGGAAACTAGGATAAAAGGCTCAGGAATCAGGAGGATAGACTGGAGAGACTGTATGTCTAAGACTAGCAGCTGAAGGAATCTATATTGTGTGTATATATGTATATATCTTCTGCTAATGGGCTTTCATCCTGATTAGGCAGAAAGGGGAACAAGATGAGGCCACTGGTGCTGTTTGTGTGAGGACTGTGCATTTGCTGCCTGTGCTGATCTGCATGTCTGACTGTGTGTATATCTGTATATATGTACTGCGGGTGTATGTATATATATGTACTGTGTGCACACTCAGCCTCGCTGCTGGCTGGACCCAGGGAGTCAGATCTGCGGCAGCCTTACCTCTATCGGGCTGCCAGATTTGGCAAACCCTAACACAAACCAACCTCAGCGCAGGCTTCCCCAGCGGGACACTGGTATGAACCCATACCTGCTTGTCTGCCTGCAGAGAAATGTCCCTTCACAAGCCCTGCCAGGGTGGCCAGGGTGTGGAAGGTGCTGGCTGCAGGCAAGGGAGCCCCCAACATGCCCCTGAAGCCCAGACGTGTTCATGTCTCTACAGGAGAAACTAGGCAGGAGAGAAACTAGGCAGGGCTGTTTATATTTCACTTAAGGACTAGTGAAAGTGGGAGGTGAAGAAGAAACCAAACACAGGTCAACTGCAAATATCGGTGACTGCTTGGGCCCCCTGGGTTTCGTACCGCTGCACCCCTTGTACTTCTGCCTGCATCCCTTGGGGCTGGCAGTGTGATGGCTGCATGGGAAGGGCAGGGGGCCAGAGTCTCTGGGGACTCTGGCTGCGACGACAGCCTTCGTGCTGTCCCCTGCTTTAAAGCCCGCTGGAGCACGAGTGCTACTGTGTGTAATACAGAGAAAACCTCCGGCCAGGGTTAGTCATTTGAGGCTCTCGATACTGCCTCGCAGCCCTCTGAACTGGCACTGTGGAGGGGCTGGACGCACTCATCTGTAGAGCCCCTGTGCATACCGAAATACACCACCAAGCGATGGCTGTGGGCGCCCCTGTTCACAGCACCCATGGGCTGCTCCTGCAAGTGCATGTGGCCTCCTGCCTGCTACAACACGCAACCCTGGGCAAACAGGGCCTGGCCGCTTGTTTTCTAGCTGTAAGAGAATTATACAGCAGCTGGGAAATATTTCCTGCCCTGCTGTGTTACTGGCTTATGCCATGAAGACGGTGCAATCGGCATTAAATGAGCCTGAAAGCCTCAAGGACTATCTGCTGGGGGCACCCTGGGAGAAGGGGCCAAGGACCACTTGCTTTTTGGAGATCACAGAATCATTAAGATTGGAAAAGACCTCTAAGATCATCGAGTCCAACCGTCGACCCAACACCACCATGTCCACTAAACCATGTCCCTAAGTGCCGCATCTACACGTCTTTTAAATACCTCCAGGGATGGTGACTCAACCACTTCCCTGGGCAGCCTGTTCCAATGTTTAACCACTCTACCAATGTTTAACCACTCGATATGGATATGGACCTTTTCTCATCTCACCCAAAAGTAAAAGTTTAAACCTATGGGAACCCTGTTGTAATAAGAACTTTTCAATCATTCATTCAAGCTGCATCTAGACAATTCAGTCTTTTGCAAATAAAAGGAATAAAAAGAGAAAACTGAGAGCAGGTTGTTTCTGTCTGCTGCATTAAAGCAGAGATTGGCACCAGGTCCCAGCAACCTCCATCCTGCATGGTCCAGAGAAGGAAACGGTGATACTGTGGGGAAAATCTCTGTTGGGACTTGTGTGTGACCAGGGTGAGTGTCAGGAGAGTTTCCAAAGTTTTCAGATGGACATTTCCTAATATAGAAACTGTTAAGCTGGATGCAATTTGGTGCTTTTTACAGTGAGTAAAGATGATATAATCGCTGAAGAAGTGGTCAGGGCTTAAGGAGTAGTAACCACGATCTGATTATAGTCAGCATGAGCAGAGGGCAGCCCCAGCCAGTAATACAGCTACTAGATGTTTCAAAAGGGCTAATATAAATTAGGGGAAATTATGAGTAAAACTGACCAGGTGGAAAAAACAAAACTAAATGACTGTGAATGGAAAGTTAGAGCTCTTTAAGAAGTGTTTAAGAAACAGTGAAGGAAATAATTTAGCCAGAAGTTTAACCTGACAGCTGTTAAAAATAAGAAAACAATATTCAGAAAACAAGAAAAGGAAAGAGTTCATATTGTCCATGAGGGAGATGCTATGAAGCATCATGCTGGTCAACATGCTTTTGTTGACATCAGATCTTGATTCAGTCTCTGGAGTTCTATAACTAATGGATAAATCTTTGCTGACGAAGCTGATGGTGAGAGGCAGGTGAAGTGGTATTGCATGGATCCTGATTAGAAAAGGATGACTGTGTCATCCCAATAAAACACCTGCAAAGGGATGAAGTGACTCATCAAGTAGGAAATGGTACTGCATGTGGGTCTTTCTCGCTGGGCTTGGCTGGGGCAAGAATGATGTCTAACCCTTCTCCACTTCTTTAATGCAACAGTTTGAAGTAAATGTAAGGCCATCACCACTGATTAAAAAGCACAAGTCACCCCAAGATAGAGGGACACATGGTAGAGGCTGGGGTTTGCAGACAGAGCTGTTGCAATCTCCAGCCTGTCTCTGTCCTAGAAAGGTCACCAGCTCTTAACCCCCCCTCTCCTTACTGCAGTCTCTGCTTGCCCACCACCCATCTGCTCATGCTTCACTCCAGCTATTTAAGGGACCTAACAAGAGGTAGTACCTCTGCCTGCAAATCTTCCTCAAAACCCTGCTCGCAATTCCTATCATCACGTTTAAAAGAAGTGAACAGGTTAGATACCCACAGGAAGAATCAAGAGCTGCAGTAAAACCTCATTTTCAGGAGGGATGACTTTGGGAGCATCTTTGTTGGCCAAAAAACTCCCACGGGGGTGATGAGGGGAAGCAGACAGGTCAATGATGACAGTACCAGATAGGCAAGAAAAACCACTTCCTTAACCCAGAGCAGAGCTGTGCCTGGAGCATCATTGGCTTCACGTCCTTCCCGGGAGTTTCTAACACTGCAAAAATGACTGGGAATGGAGCTGGCTGAGCTGGGGAGCTCTGCAAGACCAGCTGCATTTCTGAAAGCCAGCTGTAGAATTATTTCATTTTTTTCATAGATTGTTATTTCTCTTTACCAGAAAAATGGCAAAAGATGTATTTGATTTTCTCTCCTGATATCTTACAGTATGGTGGTATGGTATGGTGGGATTTCTGACTGAAGCAGCTACTGAGGAAAAGGAAGGGACATTGGTATGACTAAGTTCACCTTGACCTTTTAAAGGTGCCACAGTGAACGCTTAGCCCCTACCCACTCAGCTGATACTGTGGTAAATGAAGTCCACTCCAAGGAACAAAAGAGCACAGTCTACAGCCGCTCACTGGAAAGAGATAATGCTCGGGGCAAAGAGCACCACCAGCAATGGAAAATCTCCCATCATGTCAAAAAGGGGGCAGCAGATGACCTTTAGAAACCTAACAACTCTGGTGTGAAATGTGTTGGCTGCCAGCTGAGGGAATGCCGACTTTGGTTTGCTCGGAGGTCTGCACTGCTGCCCATCGTGGGCTGTGCTGAACACCATGACGCTGCCGTTAAAAAATTCCATTAAGCACACAGCTCTTCCCCAGTCACTGTACCCGCTTACAGATGCCACCTAGCCTGCCCGGGGTGCTGGGCATGCCACAGTCCCTAAGCACCAAGAAAAGCTGCCAGCACTGTCAGAGGGGCAGGTCCTAATCCTGCCTGGCTTTGCTGTGCCAGCGCAGCTGGAGCTCAGCATCGAGTCCTCTTGGAAAAAAGCCTTCTCTTGGCCCGAGGATTGTGACAGCCAGGGAAAACGACTCTGCACACAGCAGTAAGGAACCAGCAGCTGCTGGAGGTGTGCCCCGGTGAACCCATCCACTGCTCACCCCACTGCTCCCATAAAGCAGCTTGCTCGGAAAAATCCCAGCGCAGCACCCTGGGATGAGGCACAGCAGGATTTACCTTGGTACTGATGCTCCTCTTTTGGGGTCTCCCCACAAAATCCTGGATCCACCTAAATGTCAAAATTTTTATTTGTGATTTCACAGCATTTTTCACAATTTCCTTCTCTATTTTACACTGCCAAAAGTAGCCTGACTAACATAAACACCTTTCTACTGGCTCAATGCCTCTGCTAGCAGAAATCCTTGACACACACGTCAGCCAAAGAGTGGCTATAAGCAAGGAGCAAGAAAAAGCCACATGGAAGTGAAATCAAGGGTGAGAGAGAGTTCACGTGGTTCAGAGACACTGGAGCAGGAGTCCACAAGCTTTTTAGGCAAAATTCCTTACCTTTGATAAATAAATCTGGCTTAGTTACAAAATACTTTATTTCTGGAGTGGACGGAAACATTAAACGGCAAAAGCTGGGGCACACGCTGAGCAGCAGGACCTGGATGAAAGTCTTGCCTTTGTAACACTGCTTTTTTCCCCCTCCTATAGAACTGTAAGGCTTCCTTTGCTATTTCCCACTGTTTTACTAAATCAAACCATGTGACCAGTTATTCTCGTGGCAAAGACAGCCTTGGTGGAAAATAAGCAACCGCACACAAGAAGACAGCCCAACACCGGGTGTAAGTTGTAATTACTTGACTGCAGCAATGAGAGCAACAGCACTGCTCTCCTGGTAATTTATTCCAAGTGGAGGTCAAACCTTTAAATTATAGGCAAAGACTACCAGCAAGAGCCGACAGGCCAGATGTCACCCATGAGCACGTCCCCATTCCTGCTTGGCTTGCCAGAGGGCCCAGAGAATCCACAAGGTGGAGGGCACATTGGAGAAGGGCAGGTCCCAGGAGGACAAGGTATGTCCTTCCATTTTGACAACAAACCATCAATAATCACTCAACCAGCTCCGCTTCTGCTGAGCAGCAGTTTCATACAGACCATGCTTCATGAATATTATGAAAAAGAGAGTCAAAACTATTACTGAAGTGAATACCCAAAGCTACTCCTCTGCCCAAGAGGCTTCCTTGCCCCACAAGACAACATTAGGTTTTGTTCTTGGAAACCCACACTGGTTGCTACTCATTTCCTTTTTTCCTTCTAGATGTTTACAAACAGTTCAATCAGTTGTTCCACTGTTTTTCTGAGAAGTTAAACTCTCCTATATAATTCCCCAATTCCTCCTTTTGGGGTGGTGAGAGCACTTTCCCGGGAAATGGGAACTAAATTGAGGAGGGTGCCAGCAAGGGCTGCCAGGCCTTGGGCACGGGCCCCCGCCCTGTGACTCCCACACATGGGGTGCTCTGCACGGGCCAGGGCCTGTGGTCTGTGGTGAAGATGCTCTTTGCCCCATCCCACTGGTTGGAGCACAGCAGCCTTGTGGCACAGGGGCATTGGCAGGCTGGGGCTCCGAGCTGCATCTGAGACCTGGTGCAGCAATGACCAGGATTTAGCCTTGACTGTGACCAACATGCTTTAGCCAAGGTTTTAAAACACTCAGCTTCCCAGTCTGGGAAAGCCCAGAAATGACAGCCTAATGTAAGAGATACTGGATCGTTGTCAAAAAAAACCCAGCAAGCCATACTGCCAACTAACTCCGGTTTCCTTCAGTACTTGCTGGAATAACGTTGCTGCATGTGCCACTGAGAGGCATTTCTTTGGAAAACTACTGAGATGACCAAGTAACCAGGGTCTGCTGCAGAGTGCCAACAGGCTCATGGAGCTGCGAAGCCACTTCAGCCTGCCTGCTTGCCTTGTCACTAGAATGGCACGATGACTGGAAAGGGTTGTGAAAAACCCAAAGAGACTCCATCTTTAGGGTCCCTGTGGAAGAAGGACCAAAATAATTTTGATCAATGCAGCAAATTTTGGCAACTGCTGGGTGTGTGCAGCAAGCCTGTGATGTGTCGGGGTGCCAAAGGCCAGGAGGGTTTCCTCTAGGAGGGAGAGCAGGGGCTCTGACAGCACATGTCTAAAGCCACCGAATTTGCATGCACTTGGGTTTTCATATGCAAGGCAGGAGGACAAGCTGAAGGCGATCAAAACCGCAAAAGACAGTCTGTACATAGGTGTTTATGATGCCTCTGAATGAGCTGTCATCTTTCCTGTTTCGGACACAATGCCAGATACATTACCTGAAATGTAGCTTTTGATCCTCAGTGCTACCAGTGTTGTTAACCCAGGCTGAGCGACACTTGCACTGGGGGAGTACAGAAATGACGAGGCTATTTCAGAAATACATATGCACAACCTCCACCCACATTTTTTTAAGGGTTTTAGAAAGAAAACCAATGCAAGATCCAGAGTCGGGGAGGGAGGAGATGGAGATGGGCAAGAGCTCGTTTCTGGTTCAAAGGCATGTACCCAAAATGTGAGAATTACGGGATCACATGAGTTTGGAACATCTTAGCTCAGCATTCTGGCATTTTTGCAGAAACTAAGCAGCAAACAGCAAAACCAAGTTTCCTTTCCTGGAGGAAGCAGGGAGGGAGCGCACAGGGCATAACAGCCCAGGCTGGCTGCGCTCAACAGAGCTGCTCTGATACACAGCAATGCCTGCTCTTCCAGGAAGGCAGCTGTGGCATGATGATCGTGCGCTCTCATTCAGTGATTCCCCACTGAAACACTACAGGTTTGTTGGTAGGCTGTGCAAGACCTGCAGCTGGCTGCCTCTGCAGTCACTCGCTGGCGGCTCTCGCTGCGTGTACGAATGCAGGTATGGGGCAGCCCTGGCCCCACAGCCCTCCTCCGTGCCTGCCTGCTTCAGCTGCAGCTTCAGCTGTGGGGACTGCAAGTTATGGGGGTCTGGGGACACTGCTCCTGAGACATCCCCACGGCAGGGACCTCCGGGCTTGAGGAAGCATTTGCTCAGGCGTTGCGCAGCCCAGACAGCCCCCCCCAAGCCTGTTTTGCCTTTCCTGTGGGACTGGGACATCTGGGTCCCAGCCTCCCAGTGACCACTGCCATCCATCTGCACTGCAGGCGGCTGAGACCCCAGCCCATGGGGGAAGGACCCAGAGCTGGCTTTGTTCCCCATGAGGAAGCTGCTCTGAAGCCACATTTGAGATTTCCCCATCTCCAGAGTCTCTGTGGGCTCACCCACATCACGAAGCCCCTTATGGATGGACACCAGGGTGTCCAAGTAGGGTGAATGTTTTTCTGGGGACCTTTTAAGCAAGCACCTAGACATGGCAGGACGTTGCAGATCCACGGAAGCAAACAATCTCCTTCTCCACGTCCCCCCAGCCTCAGCAGGCCTCCGCAGTACCCCACGGTATCGCTTCACTCCTCTGCAGGGCTTGGCCAAGCCCGAGCCCAGTCACGGCAGATGCTGAGCTTGCTGCGGGGCTGCCCGGGCTCCCAGGCGCTGTGTGACCGCTAGGTGTCAAAGTCCTGCCTCCAAACTCACACTCTGAATCAGAGGGAACTGCTCAGAGGCAGCACAAACTCTCCTTGCCACGGCTCCAGTCTTATTTCTGGATGAGGAAGGAGGGTTAGGGTTGTTCCCAGGGCCTCTCATCGGGCTGGGGCTCAGCTGGGGGGCTCCAGCACGCCCTGGCGAGTGGCCGCTGGTGAAAGCGGGACGAGAATTTCCACACACTCAAGTGCCAATGGAAAATGTGAAAGCTGAACCTTCTTCAGCAAGTTTCCATGACTTTTGGTTTGCTCTAGAGACAAATACCAGAGTGTATTCCTGACTCAATCCACCAGCTACCGGCAACTCAAGTTTATTTTTCAAGAACAAGGGTGGCAAGCGTGGGGTGTCCTCACGGCAGGTTGCTTACCCAGCTGCTGTACTCCCCCCTTCATTTGGTTTATGTTTATAGGAAATATCCTTGCCTAGATGGAAAAACACATGAAAGAACATTACTCTTGCTTCCTCTGCATGCAGAGTACATGTTTGTCAGGACATGTGCCTTGTGACAGGTTGAGAGAGCACATTTTGAAGACGGGAAACTTTCTGACAACTCATCCCTGAAAGACAGAGAGATGATAACACTCCCAATGGGCTCAATCCTCGCCGGGAGGAGGCAGCGCCTGACTTCAGTCATGATATGCTAATTTACAACAGAAAAAATTCTGGCTAAAAGAGTGGTGGAAAGAGTGGTGCTGGACTGCCATAAAAAAAAGGATGCAAAGCCTGTCACCCAGAATAAGCACAGGAGATGGTCCCTACTGCAGAAAACTGACATTTAGCAGTTCTGTGCATCACAAGCAAATGTCACAAGGAGACCAAGCGAAGGGGAGGTGATGGTGTCCCAAGGGACAGGCAATCCTCTTCCAGGAGGGAAGCCTGGATGGCCCAGGGGTGCCCCTCCAAGTGCACTCCCTGGACTGCAGGTTTCAGTGTGTGCAAAAAGGGATGTTCCCTGAGCAGTTCTCCATTTTCTCCCTCTAGGGAGATGCTCCCTCGTGCAGCATCCCATGGCTTTAAAGTCAGAAGACAAAGGTGAAGAGAAATGGAAAGTGCATATTTTGTCTCAAATTCTTTATGCTGTCCACCTGTCTCACATCCCTTCCTATTCATTGCTTCTTTACAGAAGAGATTTCAGCAGCATTATATACTGCTAACAAGGGAGGGAGCCAGCCCTATAAACCCCCCACCTGAGACTGAACAGAAAGATGAGAGCTTTTACTGACAAAAGACTAAGTGAAGACAAGCACTGTCCACCCAAATCTTAGCTATTGTTGGAAACATCACATATCAAGACATCCACAGCTGAAGCTATGAAAGACATAAACACATCTGCTTTCAAAGGCCCTTGCTCAAAACTGAACTGGGATGCAATAAATCAGCCCCCACATTCACACAAAAACAAACAAAAAAAAAGAAAAGAAAAAAAGAAAAGAAAGAAAGGAAGGAAGGAAGGGGAAATTCAGATTAGTCACAAAGAAGTTCCCCCGCCTGCTTCTCTGTGTGCATAAAGCAGTCTCCTGAAGGCACTGTCTTCACTTCATGTCTGCTCCCAGGACAGGAGCACCTAGTTCATCTGCCCTCTGCTCCTCCAGGCTCCTGCTGTGCTCCTGGCCCCTTCCCCAGCAGTTGCTGGCAGTGTGGCTGAGATGGAAGGACAGCCAGATGTAGAGCCAAGAAATCAAGACCAGATGGATCGTGAAAGGGAACCTGCAGAGGATGAGTGGCAGAGCTGGCAAAGAGGACAGGTTAGGAACACGCTGCACCTCGTGTCCGCGGCTGCTCAGTGGATATTACTGCTTGCCTGCTTGATTTACCTTGGTATAGATTCTCTGCAACCCTCAACGGTAAGAGCTCATGTTCAACCCATTCTCTGCTGGCCTGTAAAGCTTTGTACGGGCTTTATTTTTTTTTTTTTTAAGAAAAGAAAAAAAGATTTAGGTTTATCCCTATTCAAACCACAAGTTTTTGATCCTTTCCTTAATGATTGTAATTCTTTTTTTTTTACATTGCCTGTCCTCAAAACAACATCCAGTATTGCCCAGTGCAGGATTTGGGGACAGGTTGTCTGGAAGGGGGATCATTCCAAGAATGCTCTTTGCACTAGCCCCTGGAGGAGGGAGGTCTGCCTCCCTCCTGCTCCCTCCCCTACTTGCAGTGACTCGTGTGTATTTCCATTTAATTAAATGGGATCATCTGGGTGGATATTTGCTTTCAACAAGTGCACGTGGAAGAGTCAGAACCCAGGTTGCTCATAAACATCTCCTGAACTTTTAAAATGTACTATATGTCACAAGCTAGCTTGTGACAGCTCTAGCAAGGCCCCTGAAACATTTCAGCGCTCTCAGCCGGCACATATACTGGGCTTTAGGAGTAGTCATCTATATCTGCAGAGGACAGCGCGTGTGTGTGTGTGTACACACATGGCAAAGAGAAAGACTGATGTGGCCAGAGAGAGTTTTGTGTACATATAACAACACTGCAAACAATATAAATAACAGAGACGCTTGAAACTCGGAATACTTTAGCAAAAATTGCAGCAAATACATTTGCCTCTTTCACGTGTTTGCAGCCTGGTGGATCGTCAACAACCTTTCACTGCTATTTCAGTGCTGCTTATGCACTAGCTACTTCTCCTCCCACATCTTCTCCAGGAGCTATGTACCACTTTAAAGCTTGTTGTGCTTCGTCTTACCAGAGTTCATTCCTTCCTCCCACTGACTTGGCAGAGAAGCAAGCCAGGCATGCAACCATGCAAGGGAGGGATGGCCTCGTGCTCTGGGTCCTCTGCTGTTTAATGAAAACCCTCATGCTCTGCACAAGTTTCACTGACCCGAGTCTCACAGTGATTATTAAACTGCAGAATGATGACCGTGATAACACTGAAAGATAACACTTTTCACTCAGTTCAGTCTTCTCCTTCCACTACTTTGGGAGAGAGAAGTTGCACTGGAAGCCAACAGAGAAGGGCAAGCTATCACACTGCTCAAGATGCAGAAACCTCTCCTGGGTCACTCTCTGGTTGTGACTCCTCATCTCTCAGTATCTCTTCTGTAAAAATGTTAACTCAAATCCTCCTCCTCCAGAGGAAGATGGCAGGGGCTGGCATTGCTGCCTGTGAGCCTTACAAACCCAAGAGAGCAGCAGCTGAGGAGGGGACACAGTACATGTCTGGAGTTTCCCTTCCTCAACAGAAACAACTGAAACAGGGTGCTTGAGGAGAAGCAACTGCAGCAGATGAAAAGTCCAGGCCCTGGGAGTCACCAGAGGACCTTTTCAGTTTTAAACACATGCTATTTAAGCAGATAACCGTAGTGTCCTGTTTTGACTGCACCATGCTGTGCAGGAGTGGTCTCGTGGGCTGTACAAGGGGGGATTTCATTGCACTGGTATTACAGGGCTCAGTAGGATAACCATGAACCGACCATATAAATGTCTACAAAATAGGCAGCAGTACTAATCTGACTTGTCTCTTGGGGCAGTTTAGGGAGACGGACTTTATGGAAGTAGGGGCACAGTAGCATCAGAGTGGCAGGCTGGGTGCACTGGTCTGTGGGAGAAACTGAGAGGCTGTCCCTGTTCTTGGGAAGAGTCTCTTTCTGCTCTCCAGGGCTGGAGGGAGCCATGCTAACTTTAATAGCAAGACAATAGCTATGTTTTTTCATAGCAAGACCATATTTGATTACTTTCCATTGTCCTCATGGCTCCTAAAAAAAAAACCCCGGACCGTTCTGTGAAAACACAGTGCAAATAATGTCATGGCACATGCTCAGGAAAGTCAGCATCTGCAGCCCAGACCATGCTTAACAAAAAGGGACAGTGATCTGGTTTCTGTCATGATGCTGCCTGGAGAGCAAGCCTCAGCTGTGATTTCCAAATGAGCAAGTTAAAAAAAAAGGTAGTGATAGTCTGCTTTCACATCTGCAAGGCTTGTGAGTTCCCATCTCTGCTGGACTTACCTCCTCTTGCCACACCAGCTGGGATCAGGCCATGGCAAGCCACTCACAGGTGCAATCAGGGGGTGTGAATGACCCCCTCCCCCCCCGACGACAAATGCATGGGAGGTAAAAGCCTTGAGCAGCTGTTGGGAATTCAAAGGCTTCTAATGACCTGTTGCAGGACGGTTTTGCCTGAACAGGGCAGGAAAAGGTATAGGAGGAGTAATCGTGCAGAGGTTTAATGTAGGTGAGGAAGATACGGCCATAATCCTAGTATCTCCTGGTATGGAGAAGGTACAACCCACTTCCAGTGCACAGTCGTCTGCAATCTGTATGACACAGGCAGTCAGGCACATGATCACAACGGTCCTCACAATCAGCGCGTATTGCTACAGTCCCGAGATTTGCGCTTTGTGCAGTACAATCCTATTCCTGAAACTTCTGCTGTGTGGCACGGCTCTAGACACAATGTCCCAGCCAGGAGGAAGGCTCATGTCTGGGGATCCAGAACAGGCAAAAATGATGTGGAAACTCTGTGTGTAAATGATACAGGGAAATCTGAAGCAGTCAGTAAGGAGCACCTCTGTGCCCTCAGCCCTCCTGGCATCCTTTCCCGCACGGCAGAACAGAGAAAGAGGGGTGACTAACTTTGTTAGTAGCTCCCAGACATCCTTCCAGTCCTACAGGTATGTCCTCTCCTCAGCAGAATTTACTAGTAGATAATTGCAGTGCTTTGAGATCGCACAATAACTAGCAGAGATATGTAAAACAGGTAATGTGCATTGGTGACAATGGGGCTGATATTCTTATAATTGCTACAAGTTCGTCACCCAACCTGTCTGTGTTTAATACACCCTGTCCACCAGTGGCCAGATCGGACAGATTGCAGTGGATGTTGTTTGACCTCAGAAGCTCAGCAGTCCTGTGCTTAGCTATCATCTTTTTGGGAAACTACCTGAAAATCCCAGCTGCCTGAGCCAAAGAGTGAAATGCTCGTGCACTTGGTGCCTAGAAAAAGAGTCAGCGTAAGACTCAAGCTGCTGAGGCAATGGATAGGATCAGTAAAGCCAGGGGAGACAATTCCACCAGAGCCAGTGTGCAATAAAAGCTTGTATTTGGTAGTCAAATCCAGCCTTGCCAGTGGAGCAAGTGGCAGAGCATCAGCTGTGGCAGCACTAGAGGGTGCCAGAGCAGACCTTTCCCACCACCAGCACCCACCATCCACCTCATCCTCCGGCACAGACCGCACAGGGCAGCCCGGTTCCAACCTCCTTCCCCTGCCGCTTGCCTTTACCAGGGTGCAGCACTGAACCTGCCTATTTGCATGTCTCTGCTCACTCTCTACTCTGTTCCAACACTCCCTGTGCTCAGAGTGAAGGGGCTGCTCTGTTCCTGTAACACATGAGGCCAAATACATGAAAGTCAGCCCAACACACATCTCACCAGCCCACCTTCTCCCTTAGGAAACCTATGGCATAGGTAAAGAGAAGAACACGGAGCAGCAAGCCTAACCTTTCACTCTTTAATCAGGCAAAATGCTGAAGTGTTGTGGTTGTGAAGAGACTACAGATTTGGGCCTCCTGTGGTTAAGATGAGAGATGGGTTTGAGATGCAAAGTTCAGATTTAAAAATCTAATACAGAAGCTTGGTGTTTTGCGTATCTGATCAGTAAGATACACACTTCTGTATTTGCATTCACTTTTTCTGTTATACTCATACAATGCAAATCAATTTTAAACGTGTCTTAATGCACTTGTAAGGGAGCCACTGAGAGACACACATCCAGTAACAGCCTGACCCGAAGTGCAGGGAACCATAAAGCCAAACCCACCTCTCAGTGCCCTGCAGGAGGAGGGCGAGACAGCGGGGGCACATCTGTGTCCCCGCTCTGCAAACAGGCACCCCCGGCTGTTAGTCAGACTCGAGGGGGTCATGCAGAAGAGGCTCTGCACCTCAAGGTCCTTCCTTACTGTTTGATATGACTCAATTATGTTCACCAGGATGTTTTTCTAAACAGGACCAACATTCCTAAACAGGACCAACACTACCTGGTGTGCTCTGGAGTGCTCAGCACCGGGCTGGAAGTTGGACTTGGCTAGGAACCACTCTAAAATCCTGTTTTATAATAATGACATAAAAGCAAGTAAAGAGCAGAGCAGGCTAGCAGCAACCGTGCCAGCTGAGGCTGCCTGCGGTGCTTTTGGAGGCGCGGTCCCGGTCCCGGTCCCGGTCCCGGTGGGGAAACGAAAGTGATAGCGGCAGAAGCGAGGGCCCCGCGCGGTGCGTTAACGAGGATTTATCTTCTTTTTTTTCAGCCTCGGAGCGACGAAGTGCCGTGGACCCACATCCGGTACACAGGTGGGTGGGCATCGGGGCAGGGGGCACCCCGGGAGGGCTCCCGGGGCCCCTCAGCGCTCCGGAGCGCTGCCCCGGTTACCGGACGGCTCCCGGTTCCCCGCAGCGTTTCCTGCGGGGGGCTCCCGGGACACCGGTACCCGGCGGCAGCTCCCGGCTTCCCTACGTTGCAACCCCCCAGTACTCCGGTGCCCCCCCTGGAGGGCTCCTCCCCGGTACCCGGGAGCGCTCCCGGCTCCCCGCTCTGCCCCCCACCCAC
>NW_008794624.1:1536264-1552293 GCF_000699145.1 Aptenodytes forsteri | reverse complement strand
CCGCCGTGGCAGCCGGTGGCCCCTAAAATGCCGGAGGCCGTTAAGAGCTTCGTGTCACAGCAATGGCTATTTCTTCTGATGGAGGAAGGTGCCAGGAGAGCTGTCTGGGGGGAGAGGGGCCAAAACCAAACAAAAGGGTTTTCCCAGAGCGGGAGAAAAAACCTGAAAATCTGCGTGGATTTCTGCAATCCTCACCTATCTACTAAAACAAGTTTTCACTCTGCGAAAGAATGAGAAAAGTATTTTTTGGAATTTACTGAGTACACGTGGCATGCTCTTGGGGTATTTCTGAAACAAGTCAATGATTTCCTGATTTATGAAAAATGTAAATGACTTCCTGGAGAAGAGCGAGCGAGCGTACAGACGGTAGCAGAAATAGCAGCGCTCTGCATGCCAACTACGTTGGATGTTTTGTCCAATGACATACCTCAACGATAGAAGCAAATACTAAAGTTCTTAAATCTTACTAAAAATATTGTTGACAGTTTTACTTTCAGTTAATATTGTAAGGTAGCAATGAGTCCAACCTAACAGAAACCCACATTCCTAGAGAAAAAGCTTGAGAAATTTGGCCTCAGCCCAGAGGGGCTGTGTTGTCTGCCAGGAGACCTTCTGGTGACATCCCAGGGGTTTCAGCTGGTGTGCCGAAAACCCAGGAGCACAGCAGGGAAACATTTCCAGCATAGCCCTGGGAATTGTTACTGCTCGTTCCAAGAGAAAACCTTTCATGCTAAGTTCTGGTTTAATTTCTCCCGGATCTGCTCTGTATTCGTTTGTTTCTTCCATTTCTGTCTCTATGCTGCTCTTTTATCCTGTCTGCTGTTAAAAAAACAAAACAAAACAACCCAAAGACAAGGACTTATGTTACCAGCATCTCCAGAGAAAGCACTTTTTCTCTTCCTTCCAGCTCTGAACACTTTTTCCTCTTCTTATTTACTGTCTTTTTTTTCTGTTCTTTTTAGGAACCTGTGCTTCCTAAACTCACAGAGATGCTTTACTTACATGTCTGTATTTTAAGTAAGACATACAGTAAATAAATAGTGCATAAATAGAAACTTGGAGGAATAATTCATATAAACTGGAGTTGTAGTCCAAAAGGCACAGCTTGCTCAGGAGTGGGAACCTGGAAATTTCCACTGTAGATGATGCCTGTCTAGAGCAGATGATATTCTAGCTCTGGTCTGCCCTATTCTCTAATTCACTCTCTTCCTTTCCTATATTTTTCCACCTTTCCTGCAGTCAGTCCATATAAAACAATCCATTTCCAAGAAGACATTTGTCATCATGGCATCATCTTTGCTTTCTTCCATTCCAGGTAAAAGCATCAAAGGAGTAGCCATGAATCTCACTGCTGAATTAGGCTCTATTCAGATCAGAAATGGTTCCATCATGATCACCTGTGATGGCCTCTACCTAGTGTCCTTGAAGGGTCTTATCTTTTTCCCTGAGCTGGAGGACTCGCTGAAGCTGACACTGCAGAAGATGGACAAGAGCAGAATGACCCTCTGCGAGCAAACTGTCCAGAACAGCGGCAGTGCAGTAGATTTCACCACAGTGCTCTTCTTGTTTGCTCAAGATAACATCACCCTGTGGACCAGCTCCAACGCCACCATCAAGGATTTGTCGTTTAGCCTTGTGTTATTAATAAGTCCCTTGAAATGTAACATGTAAAGTACAGCCTTTCCTACCAATCCATTTGCATGTGGGAGGTTTGTTCTCACAGGCTGTACTCGTGCAGGCAGACTGCTCCAGCCTCCTTCCTTGGGGCTGTGGAAAGCCTCAGCTGGAGTGCAGATAAATCACAGTGCAAATGGGCTTTATATAGTGTGTGCCGTGTTCATCTCTTTGGGGCTCTGTGCAGCTGTTTTGCTACCTAGGATGGATCTTTCTAACACTGGAGAAATGGATGCATGGAGCCCTTGAGGAGAACAGAAATGAAAGCCAAAGAAAGTCGCCTAAGCTTAGCTCATATTCAGAGAAACCCTGGGTTTCTCTGTTTACTTGACAGTATCTGTATATAGTACAAATGCGCTGTATATTTGCTAAAATAAAAGTTTGGTAAATCAGGAAGATACCTCAAGTGTCTTGAAGCCATTTGGAGAAGGAGGAGAACAGATCTGCTCAACAGCCCTTTTCCTGGCAAGGCAGGAGACAGGGAAGAGGCGGCAAGGGACTTCCTTTGCTGTGATGCAGATAAATGCTCTCTGACAGGTAAAGGCCACAAAAGGAAGGTGGTATTTTGAAATGAACTAACAGGAGTGCACTGGACAGCAGAAACACAGGTCCTGCAGCAACTATGAGGTTTTTAGGAGCAGCTTTTAAGAGCGGAGGCCCACTGGCTGTTCCAGCTATCTGCAGACTACTGAAGCCTGAGCCAAGGGAATATCTGGTGGGACATTTACATCTTGACACCAGCTCTTGGAGGTGTTAAGTTGAAGGATAATCTCCTTCAAGCACACACACACAGACTGGCTTGACCCAAAAATGATCCAGGCACATAAAAATTTGGAAAAACATGAAGACTCTGGACTTGGTGGGTTCTCTCTAATGGACCAAGTGAAACCTGCAGGTCTGCGCATCCTTTCCTCTGGGAGGACTCAGATGGTTCCCGTGAGCTCGCAGTAGACTTTGTCATACAGGTATGCACCACAGGGAGATTCACAGGCACGACCTTCATGATGCGCCTGTGCACCCATGCGCACCCTGCCTGGCTCCTGCTGAAGTCAGACTGCTCTCAGTGATCCTGGGCTGCGCATCCCTCTTCTCGTTACAGCTTGTGACTGCGGAGGACAAGTCCTGCCCTGCCTGCACTGCAGGCAGCATGTGACCTGAGCACAGCCAGCGACTGTTGTATTTTTGGTTGAAGTGGGGCAGATTTCAAGGGCAAGTTGACTACCTGGCTCCCAATGAACTCCAGCAACATTTCAGCATCTCACTGCTGGCTGTACACTCCAAAGTCTTTTGTTAAAAGTATTTATGTATTTATACTATAGGCATAAGAATGTTACTGCAGATTTCTTAGAAACACTGGGAAGGGTTCAGACTTCTGGTTGTCAGCACTAAGCTCTTTGCAGATACTCCCAATGCGCTGGAGCATTCCTGCTACGCAGGCACTGTGCTGCCGCCTGCCTCGGCTCCCGGGCCGGCCCGCTCCTGGCTGAGCACTCCTGTGGGCCCAGGTGCCAAAGGCAGCTAAGGAAATCTTCCAGGCCTTGGTGAGCTTTTCCATATGCTTTATGCTATTGTTGGCAGGTTTTATGAACTTTCCTACCTGGGGCCAGGCCACAGCCCCAGGGGAAACCTCTGTGGCTGAAGTGCTGAGAAGCAGCTTTTTCGCATCTCAGGACTGAGAAGCTGTGGGCTGACTTGCACCCACAGGATGCTCCTCCCCAGCTGCAAGGGGCATTTTGGGCTTTTACCTCTGGCCACTCTGCCCGCCACCAGGACCGAAGGCAGCTGCACCCTGCCCCCAAGCTGGGGATTGTCACACTTCCCAGCTGAACTGAGAATGTGTTTTCCTTCCTAAAAGCTAATAAAACTTTCCTTTATAACCTTTGGGCTTGCAGTGTCCCTTGAGAGTGGGGGGGCTGGTGAATTATACATTCACTGTGTTTGAGCAGACATTTTCACTGGTATGAAAACTATATGAAATTTTCACATACTTTCTTTTTTTTACAGTTTGGCTTCAGTTTCAGCTCTCCCCAAGGGCATGCAGGGCTGGTGCTTCCCAGCGTGGGCTAACACAGACAGGGCAGGCCGTGTCAGTGGTGTGGACAGGGGTGCACAGGACAGCAAGAAAGATTAAGCCTAAACAACACAAATGGATTTGTACCTCAGAAGGGTGCACCCTTTCTTCTTGTTTAGAGCAGAAGAGGGCATTTCACACACTGATTCCTCTGCGCTTTCAGGCTGAACTAGACTGACCTACATATATACATGTACATGCACTTGTCTTGAAATAAAGGTCGAAACAATTCAATTCCTGAGATTAATTACGTGAAGGACTGACTATCCTCACCAGTAAGTTTCCATACCATCAGCTTCTGTTTGTATCTGGCGACCCCTTCCTCCACAAGGTTAAAAGTCTCTGATATGAGAAACGTTAATTTTTGTTATTGGGGTTAAGGCCTTGTAGGAGCTCGTAGGCGGTGCTAAAGTCAGATCTTACAGCTCTGTTCAACCAGGTCAGTGAACTAAGGTTTTAGGTCACCCCTCAAAGCTCATTACAGCTGGAGGTGTTGAAGTGCAAGGGCTGGACTCAGTTTCTGGAGATAATCCCTAACTCTGGAGGGACAGCGCGTTCCCCTTCCCATGCTTACTGCCACTGAAACAAGACCTCATGGTCTGTCCCTCACAGGGCTTTTCATGAGACCCATTTCACAGAATACAGTCATCAACCGGGGATTACTGACTCCTCCGTAATTTTAAAGCAATCTCCACTGCTGTTGTGTCTTGTGTTTTAACACACACAACTGCATAAACTACAGAGGTGGCCATGGTGTATTCCTTCCCTTCTCTCTCCTCTTTCCTACCTCCTCACTCATGCAAAGCGAGGAAAAGGGTGACAAAGCTGATGTAAGAGCCACGGTCACCCCTGGGGAAGGAGCTGGCCTCACTGCACCCATCAGACCCACGGGGCTCTTGCTCTCCAGCCGAGAAGAAACTACCGAAGGTGGTGCAGAGCAGAACGGCATGGGGGCTCCTTCTCTTTACACAGGTACAGGAACCAACGATAGGAAGCATTTAATTTAAACTCCATTCACATCCCTTCAAAAGTCATCTCCTTTTCCACCACAAATCATTACCAATAATGGTAGATAATGAGCCTGTGGTTTTTAGACAGCACTTACATTTCATCAGCTGGCATGAGTCACAGCTATTGCCTGTCCGCTTCACTAGCGAGAGAGAACAAGAAAGCTGGAGTGTGCTTGGCAAAGTGCAATTGATCCCACTGCTGTAAAGCTAGCACTGTCCAGCTCAGACAGCAGAAAGCACAGGAATTTAGTTTCCATATTCAAGTATCAAAATGGGAAAGTATGATATGAAATCCAACAGTCTCCTGCAGTAACTCGTTGGGAAGGTTTGACGACTTACACTTGTCTCAGCAACATCCGTAACTTCAGCCAGTAGAGCTGTTCTCTGAGCTGACAGTTGGTTACTGTTTTCCGAGGGATCCGGACCAGCCCCAGGGATGCTTGCTTCCAGCTATGTGGCAGTCCTCCAAGTAAAGCAAACTGAGTAATGCTCACCGAGGACTGGGAGAAGGGGAGTTGGTACCAGGCCAGAAAGGGACAGTGGCAAGATAGCTGCAGAAGGATTTACCATTTGCCGTTTGCAGCCTTATATGCCCTAAGGCCAGGGAGGATCAGAGAGCTTATTTGCTCAGTTCTCTAAGCTGATGAGGAAGGCTCTAAAGGGCTAGCAACCTGGGCAAGCAGAGCGGAGACTGAAGGCATATCTCCCCATTAAGGTGCCAAGCAGTGAGCTCACTTGCTGGCAGCTGCTCAGCATCCCAGGGCAAAACACACCCTGGCAGCACCCCACATACTGTGCTGGCAGGGGCTCACTGTGCTCACCACACCAGGAAGCAGGAGCCTGAGGACTAGAAAACCCGCAGGCCAAGGCAGTCGGGGGCAGTCGGGCTGGCTGACCTGTCCCAGGGGAGCTGAGCGCGGGGAAGGACACTAGGCAGGAAGCCCAGGCAAGCACGGGGAAGGAATGTTAAGGAGAGACATGATGCTGGTAGCAGATCCATGGATTGTGCTCAGGACTTTGGGACCATGGGGTAGGATAGCCGGAGGACAGGACTAAAGGAGTGTTTATCTTGTGAGCCCATGCTCAGTGAACTGGACCTGTGCAAACACCTAAACACAACCGCTGCCTCCTCAAACACTCATTTCCTCCTCTTAATGTAAAGCCTTGCACAATTACCTTTTAAATATGACAGCTGGCATCAACTGTTCTGTAATATTGCTCACCTCTTAATGAGACAAGGTTGTCCCAAGGGCATCACAAGCTAATGCTGCTCACAAGTACAAACACGCTCCCATTCCTGGGCTTGCACTTTCTCCTGCCTCTGTGGTTTGCTGGGGTTGGTAGCCCCTGCTGTTCTTTGGTGGCCAGCCAAGGCACCAGGGTGTGGAGCTGGGCCTCTGGCCAAGGTGCTTGGGTGGTCCATCAGTGTTCAGAGAGTGAATAGGACAAGGTTTGAGGCAAGACAAAACTTGATGTGGGCACAAATGTACTTTCCTAATAATTGCTTTAATTGTTTGCTTTAAGGCAAAATTCACACCTATTTACTGGCAATCCAGAGACCTGTTTGGTTTATTTATAAAGAAAAAATTGGTATTGAACACATCTCCAAGGATAAACAAACATTTAACCCAGCATAGGATCTGGTTCATAAAGTGTACAGCAACCTTATAATTTCATCACCAAGTAGATCTCTGAGACAAGGTATCACTGGTGTTCTCTCATGGAGTTCAAAGGACTCACTTTCCTTTGTCTTGTTTTGTTAATTTAAGGTTTCTATTACTGCCAATGTCTGCTTATTTGGCTTACTGTCACCAGCACAGAAAGTTAGCAGGATGCATACACTCAATGGGGACAAACAGATGAGATTTGGTTTCAGACTTTTTTGGGGGTTATGTGCAGCATTTTGAAACACCAGTTGATCTGCTTCTCCCTTCATCACTTCCCATAAGACCCAAAGTACATTAGCACATCTGCCAACAAGAAACTTCTTTAATGTTTCATATGTTCCACTCTTGACAATGTGAAGGAGCAGTTCTGCTCAGCAGCTCTGAAAAGCCTCCAAACTAGATTATACATTGTCTAGTATCCACCCTCTACAAGAAAAGATTTGCTCCAGCTTGCATGAGAAAAATCTCACTGCATCCCAGTTGGCTGCAATAATTCGAGTCATCTCCCAGGTATGCCTCGAGTTATGTTCAATTCTTTTTATAAGTGTCCTTTCTAGAAGCAGGGGCAGGCGCTGCCTTGCCGTGCCAGTGGTTCACAGCCCACGCGCCGAATCCTGACAGTTGTGCTGACTGCACAGTCACAGATGCAGCCAGAGACCTCAGCTGCCTCGTACCAGGAAGCAGCCAGGACTCTCTTCCTTGCTGTTGTGGGTACAGTCACATGCACCCATACCTCTTGCCTGGGTTTGTAAGAATAACAGCAAAAAAAGTAATAGCAGATGGAGAGAGATAACCCTCCATTGACCCTTCAGACTTTCCCAGGTATCTGCATGCAGTTTGGACCAGACAAGCTGTGGCCATCAGCAAGGACTGCGCTGCAGGAGGGGATGGTCTGAGCTGACCACCGGTCACTGGTCTTGAGAAGCACGCCATAAATACTCCAAGATTTCAGGCCAGTGCAACACTGCTGCGTAAAGAAAGCTGTGTCAGAATCAGAGAAGAGGCTGAACTGGTAACTAAAACCTGAACTTAGTGGAAACCACCTCTTCTGCATAATTCACATCTGCCATGCTTCACATTGTAAACACGGCTGATCAAAAGAGCAGAGATAGACAAAATCACCAAAAAACGGCTCTACGGCTGCAGTCAGGTGCAGAGGTAGGCAAAGCATGAGTACAGAGACAGAAGGCAGGACAGATGCCTGTGGCTAAATCCATTCACAAATAGCTCAAAGGAGGTACCTTGCCAGCAGTAACACAGGCAAAGGGCACCTAGCGGGGAAAAGTCTGAAGGGTTTTCCAAGCAGGTTGTGAAGACGGCTTTGCCGAGAGATGAGCGGCTCCTCCATGTGTGTCAGGGTGAAAGCTCTTGACCTGTGGACGAGCGTTCCCCTCTGTGGCTGGGAGCAGCCTGCTCGCTGCTGGCTGGCACTGCTCCTGCACACAAACGCCCTAGGACAGTGTGTTTCAGAACCCAGGAAAGCCACAAACACCGATCATATACAGTAAGACCAGTGAGCACTGTAATTAGCAGGTTGGTGCTACGACAGGGCATACAAACAAATCTGCAACCTTCGCTAGAAATGGATTCAGAAGGTTGTACCTTCCTAGCCTCAAAAAAAATGCTGTTACAGATACTGGTTGCTCACAAGGTGAACAAGCGGCAGGTGTGTTTCCCTCTCTTGCAGACAGCTCTCCAGCTTGCGAGATCTATGAATGAAGCTGGAAGGAGAGTGGAGAGAAAAGCCTGGCAGTGCCGGGGGCCACAGGCATCTCAGGGACTCTGCCCTGGAAGGCTTCAGGGATGGACGTCCCGTCAGTGCTCAGGGTCCTGCAGGCCGGGACAATATCTTGGCCTATCAGCACCCCGAGGTCAAGTGCTAATTCATACAGTGTCAGGAGTGACAGTATTACAAATTACTACACATCATACCAAGAGACTGTAAAATCACATAGTTTTAAATAAGAATTATTTTGATTAAAAAGTTAGATTAGTCAGAGGATATAGTCATAAATCATATAGTCATAAGGAAAGAACACAGTTCTCTCTTAAGTAATGAAAGATGCCCAGATAATAATCTGTCGAGGGTCATGCGCATAAGCACATTGATTAACATGCTTTGCTCAGCAGTAATGCATATCAGGTGTCTCACTTCTTGTGTACCTTTTCCTTGGGCCTAAGGCTGTACTATAATCCCACTCTGAGGGAAACATTTTCTGGCTTTATAGTTCTGTAGCGTAACTTTGAATGAGTGGCTTTGCCTACACCAGCTCTCTCCTTGAGAGAGCAGGACTCTCTGGTCACTCGGGCTCCAACGGCATGTGAGAGCAACATGGTTTTCTTCTCTGTCCTATTTCTCACCCTCTGTTCCAGACTGAGCACAATGAGTCAGACCTCAGGGTCTGAAACTTTGTTTTTCTCCTTCTCCTCCTGACCATGATCATCAACAGCATGAGTATGTTAAAATACTTCCAATACTTGTTGATGAGTACGTTAAAATACTTCAAATGCACGTACTTTCAGTATCATTCTTGCAATACTTTTACACTTGCATTTTCTCCAAACCCAGGAAATTGCAACAACTAATTAAGACAGATTAAGCAGGGACCGTGGTTACAGATATTGTGTCATAAATATTTGAGCACTTTTGGTACTTAGGATTGTCCATCTCAGCTTAGCTGTTTCTAAGTCTGTTTTGCAATGCTCGCACACACTGCTCCATCCTCAAACACACGCGCAGATATGCCAAGCATATCACCTGTTCCTCACAGCTCCTGTAATACTGACTTCAGCAAATGGCAAGGCATATGAACTCAGGAATGTGGTGGGAAAATGAACCTCTGACCTAGTCTCCCAGTTTTGTTTGAAACGGACTTGAATTGCTGCGGTGGTTTTCCACAGCTTGAAATACCAGACCAGCCACTGGGGGGGTTGCAGGAAACACTCTGACACTGTTCAAATGATGGAGAGTTTCGCTTGTTTCTGCTCTGGTTGCAGCCAGCCAACTGATGAATGCAGCAAGAGGTAACACAAAAAGCCAGCGTGCAGAAGTCACCCTCGGGCAGGCCGTTAAGGCAGGTCTCCGTCAGCCGTACAGCTCGGACAGCAGCCGGTGCAACCACGGCCACTTCATATATACATTGCCTCCAGCCCTCGGCTGTGCTCACGGTTGGATTCAGGTCTCCAGCACTGATTAATCAGTTTACGGCAGAGCAGTGCTCAAGACAGGCCGTTAGAGCTTTAAAAGCCCATATTAGCACCACTGCTCCTAAGCAGCATGTTGGGAGAGCCATGATGGTCCATGGGGCACTTGTCATGTTTCAGGACAGCTTTTGTCCCCTCCCTGCCAGGCCCGCTCCTGGCCAGCCCCACATGGCCTCAGCTGGAAATGTCCCCTCCCGCTGAGCTTTGTGACAGCACAGATGTCCCCACAAAGCATGATTCTGCCTGACAAAGTGACTTCCTACACAACCCATTGCCTTGCTGCATATGCAGAATTGGATACGCCTCCGCTAAGTGACCGGTTGTCCATTGTTAATGTAACCACCCACCAGGGCAGGATGTGTTGGACTTCTGCCTAGCTTGGGCTCTCCCAGCACAGCTGGTGACCATGGAGCCCAGGCTCTTCTCGGTGTCCACCTTGGGCACTCCCTGCCCCAAATGCCAGGCAGGGACCACAAGAGGGCAACTTGCTCCCCCTCTGTGAGTGATGGAGAGGTATGTGCCTACAAAGCCCTGCAGAGGGCAATCCAGGCTGCCTTGCTCCCACACCTCCTTCTCCTCTAGGAGGCTGGAGAGAGCCAGGAGGAAGCCGTCATCTTTTCTTCTGCTCCCCAGACAGCTCCCAAGATCCCCACTGGCCACATGGGCTTCAGGGTGCCTGTCCTTTGCGTGCCAACATCACTGGAGACCAGTGTTCAGGTTCTACTAATTTGGAGGCCAGTCATCTCCAACCAGCAGGCCGTGGGATACTGCAGGCAAAGCCATGTTGAAGCCTTCCTGTTGCTACCTGGTATGCCATTGTGGCCCTAAACCAAGAGGTATGAGTAAGGAGAGGTTAGGATTGGAGATCTGGTCTCTGTTCCTGGACCTGGTTTTGGTGTTTATCCAAAAAAGGGCCTAAAGCAAAATTCATGAAGGATGTCCCACCCATCACAGCCTTTCAGCTGGAGTTGGGGTCCCTCTGGCTTATTATTCTCCCTGTCCCATCACCTTCGCATGGTGACACAAGCTCAACAGAAAGGTTGCAGCTGGCTGTCATACAGCAATAAGAGAGGCCTCATTCTGGGTGCAAGTTTCCTCTCAGGCTGAATGATGTCTGCTGCTTGTCTTCCACATCGGTTTAAATCACCACTCAAGAGCAGACCAACGTCACTAGCTGAATTCTGGTCTCACTGATTTTTCAAGCCTTCCTGGGGATGGAGGTTTAGGTGATTTCCTGCCTCCATCTGTATTGCAACAGAACTTGAGCAGGGTGAGAAGAAACAGGCATTTTCTGAGAACAGGCACACTGAGTCATGTCAGGATGAGAAAATTAGCTGCTCAGGGAGCTTCAGGCTGAATAGAGAGGCTCCTAACTACAATAAGTCCCAATCAGCTTGTGCAGTCATGGGGGAAAAAGATGCATGGGATGTCCCTACATTTATGAGGACTGGATATTGCCTGATGTGCTGGCAGAGGGTGTAAACACGGTGAGTGGCAGCTCGTATGTGTGTGGGAAACATCTGGATCTTTGTAAACAAAATAAGCCCTACGTGGATGTGGAGGCAGGAGCTCCCAAGGGATTGCATCACAGCAGGAATGAGGGGGCATCTCGCAGCCCTGCAAGGCTGCCCTGTCATCACAAGACCTTTCTTGCATCATTTTCCTGGGGATGCCCTGAAGTCATAACATTTGCAAACAAAAATACACGCCCTTTCTGGCTGCACCTTCCCTGCCTGCTCCTCCTCTCCTTGCCCCCACCTCGGAAGAGCACTGCGCCACATGAGATCATCCTGCCAGGTGTCGGGTGGGCAGCTGGGATCTGTCAGCAACCTGCCCACTTCTGTGAGCTCATAAATGACATCTCCCTTAGCCAAGAGGAGCAGGAAAAGAGGTTTCTGTCCTTTTGCCAGGGGAGACTGATGGGAGAGGCTTCTGAAGGAAGTTAATAATTAAACAGGGAAACAACAGGTGCCAACTGGTAATGCCAGATCATCAGTTTCTGGGCTGGGCAGAAAACCTCACTAGGGCTACAAAACTGGCTGAAGTCTTAGTTTTTCTTCTGGCTGAGTCTCAATCAGCTTTTCTGTTCTGAAAGTAAATAGAGAAGGCAAATAAGTAAATAGAGAGGGTTAGCGTTCACTTTCAACCCTCCACACACCAGTGGGATGTGAAACATCAGGTAAGCTGCACTTCAATTGCTGGCTGTATTCCCTTGTGCGCTGTGCTTGGAGGAATTGCCTTGTTTTCCCAGCTCTCTACCGAAACAAACTCACTTGTGCCTGTATCGCGGTAGGGGCTTGCAGAAGCCAAGCATGGGCTGCTGTGACTGCTGTCACAGAGGAAAGGGATGATTAACTTAAAATTTTGACTGATCATCCATTGGAGACTACCAACACATAATCCCTATACCCTTCTCTCCCACCAACAAAACACTGCAAGCTAAAACCTATCAAATAGAAGCCTGTGGGAAAGCACGGTATGCCTTTCCTGGGGGTGAACTTCAGGAGAAAGCTGTTACTGCTGCTGCCCACCCGCCCATGCTGCAGCTTGGTAATGCTAACACTGCCAAAATGCCAGTCTTCAGATGGCCGTGTCCTGCACAGCAGCTCCCAGCACACCCGGGCAACACAAAATTCAAACTTTTAAATCCCGCTGGAGTCCTGACAGACGGAGCTGCAGAGCTGAGGAGCAGCTCAGATGGGACGATAAGGGTGAATACAGCAACAGATCAAGACAGACAGTGGAGGAGGTGATGGGGAGAGGGGCCTGGGACTGGGCAAGTGAAGGGAGATGAGGCCAGTGGCAGGGAGAGGGTCGGTGTGCTGGGCTGTGAGCAGGGGTTTGAGCGTACAGAAAGCAGTGGCTCTTGACGCAGTCTCTCAAGCATCATGCCCTTTGAAAAGTCTGCTCACGGGTTAGATTTTAGGAAAAGTGACTGTTCTTAATCCGAGCAAACGTACTTGATCTGGATGAAAATCCCTTAATTTCTGCCAAAACCACCAACCTCTTTCCTCCAAATGCAATTCAGTAGTTCAATAAAATCAGTTGAGGGGTTGGACTGAGTCACGTTACCATAATTTGGATTCAAATTAGAGCAGGCACATTCCCACAGGCAGTAACTTTCTGTTAATTCCTTTCAAGGTTAAATGTTTCTATGTTTCATGTCAAAATAAGGCTTCATTTCAAAACTAACAGCAGCTGTTTCAAAGCCAAACAAATAAAGACCATAAGAGCAAAACTAAACATTTCATAAGGGGATGATTGAACTTCTGAACTCCTGCAAAGAAGAGCAGGGGAAGATGTTTTTCCTTCTTGATCTTTACAAATTTTCAGTGAATTAGTAAACCAGACATTCACATAGTTCCAGGGAACCTTCCACTGCTTTTTCAAACAAGCTACGAGGCCTGTCCAGGACATCTCCCAGGCATCGGGAAGTCTGCACAAGGAAGTGCAAACCTGGGGAGCTTTGCAGTGATAATGCATGAAGGAGTTGGCTGGATTTTTTCCTCGCTTCTGGTCTGGGCTGAGGATGACTCACGTTTTCCTAAACCTTGCTGGAGACAGCAGTAACAGAAGCTCAGCTCTGGGAAGGCAAAAAGCAAATGAGCAGAGATGGTAGGCAGCAACCCAACTCGGTGGGGAGGCTGCGGGATGTTGGATGGCAGAACTGGCTCCTGGCTGAGCCCCAGGCCAGTGCTCGGCTGTCGCTCCCCCAGCTCCTTGGCAAGCCCAGCATGAAAGGAGAAGGGGCTACTTTGGGTGCACGATGGGGATCCCCAGACTGCTTTTCTTCATGGCATTTCCACCCTGCTCGCCTTCTGTTGGGCAGAGCTCAGAAACCATCTGCTAAGTAAACATGGGAAGGAAACTCCTGCAGAGAAGCTTTTGACACAGAGCCACGGGGTTTCTAGCAGCACAGCGGGTTCGCAAACTGCCGAGTAGAAACAGCTCCTAGCAGGAGAGGCTGCTGCGGGTCCCAGCCCATCAGTTAAGCCAGCCAGGGGCAGGTCACAGTGTCTCAGGCACCGGCCACATGCGTGTGCATCCTGTCCCCAGGGAGCAGAGGCAGGTCCAGGGACGGGCGCCCAACAGGTGCCCGCTCAAGCCTGCAGTCCTCTTGGAGCATGTTTGTGGCCACAGCACAGCGTGGCTGCTGTTGCAGCAGGCATTTACAATTTGGCTTGCTCACCACAAACTGCACAGGAGATGCTTTTTGCTTTTCTGAGTGGCGCAATACTAGGAACTCCAAAAAAACCCTGCGCTGGGATATCTCAGAAGTGGCATAGGGGTTTGGCAACTCCTTTCTCCAGAGATTTTTCTCCATCACATCCCTGCCTCCGTCCCAGGATCACGGATGGTCAGAGGAGAAAGGGGATACCCTGAACTGCACCACTCCAGGAAGACCAAAGAGAGCCCTGCAGCTGCAGGACCCTGCATGGACCCTCAGAGCCACGGGTGTCAGGAGGGTGATCTGGGACTGATGCTTGCTGTTCCTTACAAAGCAAGCTCAGGTAGAGGTGAGCTTCTCATTAAATGGACAAATAACAGGTTTAAATGGCAAACAGGTTTTTTTCACGCAACAGGTAAATAACCTGAGGAAGTCATTGCCATGGGAGGAAGCTAAAAGGTTGGATAGGCTCAGAAAGCAGCAGATGCACACAAGAGAAATCCCTCACAGACTACTGAACACAAACAGAATACACCACAGTCCCGACATGTAACACAGGATACTACTCTGGATGGGCCTCCGAGCCCACTCAGCTTGTCCACTGTTATACAAGGTTGAATGCAAAGGTAAATACTTCAAAAAATGGGTCCCCAGAGCTGAGTACCCAGACCACAGCACTGTGAGTCCAGGCTGCCTCCCCTTGTGTGCCGGTGTGCCCCGCACGAGCAGGCTCACTGCGGTGTGCCAGGGCTGGCTGCCCTTGCGGCAGCACCAGCCACCCACTGCCCTGCCGGAGGAGGAAATCCCCTCTCGCAAAGCACATGTGATCAAAGGCAGGGAGTTGTGCAAGGCAGGGCATGAGAGGTTGCTCACACAGCCCCGGCTCCGGTGTTTCCAAATGTTGGCTTTGCTGGTAAGGCAGTGGTTCTTCAAATGCATGGAGGAAATAAAATCAGTGCCTGATGATGCAATGTGAAGGAAGTCTGGAGGGGAAAACTTTAAAAAACATCCATGCACGAGGCTGTGAGAATACAATTAGCACAGCCACCCTTCAGCAACTCCGCGGGGAGCAAGGACAGACCAATGCAGGGATGGGCAGTGCAGTGACTGGGGGGCTTTACCCCGCAGCTAGGCTCTGCGTGGCGGCAAGCGCCGGGGAAGAGAGGAGCAGCATCTTACACAGGGCCATTTGCCCTGCATGACTCACACTGTGTAGCACACTGCCATTGCTGAGCTAACAGGCAGACCAGCACTGCCAAGGTTTTTGGAGCCGGGTGTCTTGGCAGGCTGGCCCAGAATGGACACATGGCTCCAAGCTGGGTGACATGCAACAGCAGGGCCATAGTTTCATTTTACCAGTGAGGGCAGAAGCAGAGAGAGGCAGGCTGCCAATGCTGATGCAATGTGAGATGCTAATTTGTAAAGCTTTCTGAAGGATAAGAAGAAGGAGAATTTCAGTGTCCGGGGGTGGGTGATGCAAGTCTCCCAGCCCTGGGCTGGGGAAGAACCACGCCAATGTTTCACAGCTTTCAGAAGGATTTCTTCTTTCACATCTCAGTGGGCTGGGATCTCTGCCAGACGAGGAGTAGGATGGATGAGTAAACAAACAGCACTTCACTTTCTTAAAGCAATTTGGAAGGAAAGTGAAAGAGCTGAATGAGATAACAACTGCTCTTTTTCCTCCACTCCTCTCTCTCAGCTCCTTGCTACAACATGCTCTGGGTACGCCGGTGTGCCCAGGGACTACTCCACACACTCCATGGCATGCCCAAGGGCTTGGTGATTTCGCATGAAAACCAGATCCCATCCTTCTCTACACAATCTCCCACATTGCTAGAAGGGACATTGCTCCCTACTTGTCCCACACCAGGAGTGTCTGGATTTTGTTCAGAGGAGTCAAGTTCTGCTGTTACACAGACAGCATGTGAAAGAGAAGAAAAAGAAAACGGAAAAAAAGATGAGACAAGTCTGTAACTGAAGTAAATCCATCTAAACCAATAACCTGACCACTCTGCTAACAGAGATCCCTGCAGCTCCAGTAATGAATATGGGCCAAGCTGATATCATAGAATCATAGAATGGTTTGGGTTGGAAGGGACCTTTAAAGGTCATCTAGTCCAACCCTCCTGCTGTGTGCAGGGACATCTTCAACTAGATCAGGTTGCTCAGAGCCCCGTCCAACCTGACCTTGAATGTTCCCAGGCATGGGGCATCCACCACCTCTCTGAGCAACCT
>NW_008794624.1:1517132-1535599 GCF_000699145.1 Aptenodytes forsteri | reverse complement strand
TCACACAGGCCCACTTCTCGAGCTTGTCCAGGTCCCTCTGGATGGCATCCCGTCCCTCTGGCGTGTCAACTGTTATTACTTATTAGTTAGCATGGTATCACTAACAACAAAATGTAAATAAAAAAGGAAAAAAAAGGGGTCAAAACATTGGGAAACACAGTAAAGCCAGTGCTATTGACATGTACAACAGTTCCTTCAGTAGCAAAGGAAGCTTAAACTCCTGGTGCTTTAACAGCTCAACTAAGCAGCTTGGAAGGGCATTATAGAAGTGTTGCATTTGAAGAAATGAACAATACAACACCACATTCCTTCTCCCAGGTCCAGTTTCAAATGGTCTATATTAAGACTCGGCCTCATTCATTTTCTCTCTACCAAAAACCAGATATTGATTCATAGCTATAGAAAATACAGTGAAAGTTTTAACAAAAAGAAATCCTTGTACTTTTTTGTTCCCCCTGATTCTCTCCCTCATCCCACTGAGGGGAGGGAGTGAGCAAACGGCTGTGGTGTTTAGCTGCCTGGCAGGTTAAACCACAACACAGGTGAACTGCATGAAGCTGGGAAACTTGCAACAGCTTGTTCCCACTTACAAATAAATGCAGTTTGTCAAAGGCCAGCATAATGGTCTCCCCTCTCCCTTTTCACCATCCCCATATGCTGCACCTTACAAATTTTGTGATATATTCAACTGCCAGCAGGTGGAAGGCAGGCCAGGCAGGGTGTGCCCACCTTGCTCATGTTGCAGCAGAGGGACACTTTGCTTGATGCAAAAAGGCAGCACGCATCATCATCCCCTTCCCCTGTGTTCTTGGGAGCTTACCAGGAACACAGGATGACTTTGCCATCTTGCAGTTAACACACAGCCTGAACCAACAGCCAGCCTCTGCCTTAGCCCTTCTCACACCTAGCAACACGGCAAGGAGGTGAGATCAGCATGGCCGGGGAGCCAGACAAAACCCTGGGCCAGCCCTGCTGCTGGTGGGGAGGTGCCTGCAGTCTCGAACCTGCCCTGGCTCCATGGGATGATGTAGGAGCAGTGCTGATATTGTGCATCAAAAGAAATGCTCTTTGATCTCAGATCAAAAGCTCTGAACAGGAATAAGGAATCACAGCTTTTGGAAAACCAAAACCAGAAGCATCTGTTGTACAATGGAACATTTCAAACACGAAACATCCGTCCGCATCAGTAGGTCCCCCAGAGTTATGAGAGCCTGCTGCGGATGTCAGGTGGGAATTGGACTCAGTCCCTCTTCCCACCCATCCCATTCCCACAGCTTTCCTCAGAGGAGGGCATGCTGCCCATCACCTCATGGCCTGGAGCTGCCTCCAGCCTTCTTCCAGGAGCTGCTGGCTCTACTGGATTAAGGCTCCAGTCACTGGTCACAACATCAACTACACAGAGGAAAACCTTCCATCTAAAGTCCCGTTTATTATGTTTCACCCACCCATGAAATCAGTCACTATTCAGATCATACTGCTCACCAACCTGGCAGCCAGAGGCCAAATGAAATATAGTGGATAGAAACTGAAGGCAGACAACACACAAGACACAAGTTTTTAACACTACGTGTGCTTTGCCGAGGCAAAAACATAGGTAGGAACGTCATGAATTTGGCACAGCCAAAGTAGTCTGCAGCTCAAGCACAGGCATCTCTCCAACAGCTGTGCTCTGGGGGAAGCTCATGTGCCTGGGCTCCCTCCAAGGCCCCAGAGGAATCTCCCCCTGTGCTGCGGGCAGCTGCACCGCATGGGCATCACAGTCCTTTTTGCAGTGCTCAGCCCAGCTGTCAATTTTGGAAGTGCCACTGCTTCGCTGACAGTGTAAGGCAAAATCAGAGGAATTTTCCAAACACCTGGGAGAAGGCTGCACCCCAGGGAGACCGCAAGCAGTATTTTAGGACGGAGAGTTTGCTAAGCTGAGAATTTGTCTGTTGTACTCAGGTAAAGAACCACGTTTTGGAAAAAACCTGCAGTGGGAAACACTCAGGGCTTTTCTGATAACTACTGCTGGTCTCCTAACACCAGTTGGGGCCTTTGGCTGACACTGGTGCAAAAAGTGCTTCTTGTCAGACTATCAGTCCCACCTCCCCGCTTTGCACCCCTGTTTCAAAGCCCGGCTCAGCACTAGCGTGGGTGGACCACCCAGTGGCTGTCGGTCCCGTGGTGGAGTCTGAAGCACGCGTCTGGAGCGGCAAGCTTCCCACTGAGCCTCCGTGGGTCCTGGTGTGCACCCTCAGCACAGCCTAATCAAAGCAAGGTATTTTCACTATCAGGTGTGGAGTTGCGCACTTCTAGCAACGTTTAGGCTTTAGAGCAAATGAAGCCTGATTCAGAGAGAGGCCTTCACAGCAGCTACCCAACATCAGAGATTTCACTGCAGCTTGCTCACATTTTAGAAGAGTACTTTTGGCATGCAGTGGTTGCAGGCACCAGAAGGCAACGCACACCAAGCCATGCAGGCGTTTCAGCCTGCTTCCATGGGCACAGCACCAGCAGCTGCCTGCACCGACTGCCAGGACAGGGTGCCAGTGCAGTCCGATCGCTTCCTTTGCACCTAATGCCAGGGATTCCTGCTGGGGGACTCACCGCTGTGGTCGCCGCTCTGGCTCCATGCCAACTGCAGAGCCCACGGCCCTGAGGCATAGGACTGACCAGTGCCCATGGGCTGCCCCGACAAGGCATCTTGCCATGGTTGCCTACTGCCATTTTCCCAATGGCAGCCAATTTTTTCCAGTTTTGCCCATTGATTTTCTTGCCCCCCCCAACACTCAGTTTGAGGGAAATGAGGACAGCAGTAATGCCTGGACACACGGTGCAACAGATAGATCTGAAATTCAAATGAATCAATCTTTCTTTTTCTCTACTCCTGCAGACTGGGGTTGAAACTCCACTAGGGATTTTCTGTGCTTCTCAAGCCTCTCTCATATCCTTGGAAAGCTGTGGCAACTGGAAACATGCCAGTCTTCCCACAAATACACATAAAGAAATGCTGCACCACAAAGTAAAGGTAGGGCAACCTTTGTTGTCGCTGAAAACAAGCTGGTCAGGACTTGGAAAACTTACTCCAGGGTTAAGCAAACTTCATACTTACATTGGGTGGTGCTATATTTGATGGTGAAAAATGCACAGGCTTCTGTGACTGCTGAGGCTTTGAAAAGCAGCTCCTCAGGGACAGGCTGCAAAGCACAGTCTGGTGTCTGAGTGAGAGGGGCTGGGACAAACACGCTAACGAAGGTCATCACATAGCATCAAGCAGGCTAATGGAAAGCTCCCACCAGAATATGCGGGTGGTAAGTCTGCAAGTCCCAATCTGTGCCCAAGCTGTGAAATTACTGCAAGTCCCCAGGGCCAGGCTTAGGCAGAGGAAATGTGCAGTTAGGACTGCACAGCAGTTGAGCACATGAATTTCCCATTCTGCTTTAATCATCTTAACAAATATTTCATATTTAAAAATTGGCAAAGAGTCAAATGCCTGCACCCATGCACTCCAACACAACAGAGATTCAAAGGCTAGAGGTAAATTGTGTGCATTTCTAGCTATGACATTGCTAGTGCAAAGCCTGTCAAACACTTGTCTTTTAAAGAAACCAGGGAAGGGAAGTGAGGGAGAAAAGGCAGGCAAGAATCACATCCTGCTCCTTCGTATGGAGCGCGGCTGCTTCTACACTGGATTTGTTTCCATCCTTTCCTAACAGGCTATTAGGAGAGAGAAAGGAAAGAAAAGGAAGGACAAGACCAGCATATGGTGGGCGCCCTGTCAATAAACACATCTGTTGCAAAATCATATTCCGAGAGCTGAGGCTACTTTTGAGAAGTGCTGAGAAATGAGGAAGAAAATGAGCCCAAACGTGGTGGTGATCGCATCCTCTGGTCTGCTGGCCTTAGTCTGAATCTGTTTTTTTAACTGGGGGTAACATGGTTAAACACTGGCTGAACAAAAATTGCTGGGGTCTGTAGGGAAAATACAGTTGAGATGCAGCCATAAATATTCTTGCAAATAAAAACAAAGCCTTAATTTAAACAGTGCTTTCGCTGCTCCCAAGCCTGGCTGAGGCTGGTGGGAACTGCAGAAAGAAATGCTGCCGCCTGCCGACTCCTGCCAGGGCTCCTCCAGCCCTGCACAGGGCTTGCAGCATCACTGGGGTCCCAGCATGGTGCTGCAGCACTGGGGCTCTCTCCCCGCCATGCACCAGGCAGTATATTTACATGATGGAAAGGCAGATTTACTGTCCCTGGCCACAGTCCTTCAGTGCTGCCACTTAACAGTGAATCACACAAGCTACTGTATCCATGCTTAACATAATATAGTATGATATGATATAATTAATATAAAATAAATATAATACTAGCTGGACTCCACCTCCACCAAGTGAAATGCCTGTTTGATGTCTGGAAGTATTCAACTCCAGTCCCTTGTTGATGCTGTACGATCCCTCCCCTGTATGATCCTTCTCATTTTAACCCTGTATTCATCTAAGTAACTAGCAAATTTTGGGTGCCAGGACTGACATTTTCTGCCCCTGAGCTCTATTTGTGGTAGCAATGATAATTTTTTGTTTGAACAAAAAAAAGTGGTTGTTTTGCAGGTTAAAAAAAAAAGTTGCTGAAATTGCTGTTGGTAGATCTTCTTTTCTTCTTGCGATATATTCTTGTTTTGATTTTTTTTTTTTAATATACTTCTTTTCAGACCCTTTGCTGCCTCTGCACTATATGGGATGTCACAGGAAGTCTCATTTGCATGCTTTAAAATGAAGATTGCTTAGGTCTTTTTTTGTGGTCAAAGCCAGGAGTTTAACAAGTGGCGAGCTTAGCATCTGGGGCTGTGGGGTTGGAGCTGCAGGCTAATGCTGTTTTGGGGTCAAAACGGGGCTTCTAAACCAGCCTGCAGGAACGCCCAGGGAGAAGCAGGCTGTCTGTCCATAAACAATCCCTGTTTGCAGCTGGTGGTATGTATTTGTCATACTGGCATTGCTACATTTCAGGGTAACTTCAGGGTTTGGTCCAGCTCAGAGGACCAGCTGGATCATCAGGGGCTCTTGCACGCACAGCTTAAATAGACCAATTATTTAAGGGAAAGAGGAAAGGAGCTGGTGCAGGGACAGTCATTTGCTCTTCCCTGGTGTCACTCCAGGGCAGAGGAAGGCATATGTCATAGAAGTTAATAGGACTCCCCACACAGGCCAAGTCCTTAATTGCTTTTTTTAGGAAGGACTTTGTGGAAAAGTACCCTGTCTCCTTGACATTAGTCTTGTGAAGTCACTACTAAGGCAGGCAGAAAACCTATACGGGCTGGGGGGCCACAGGAAAGTTGCACTGAGGCTGTCTGGGGCTTTCCTTTCCCACAGCTTGCCCTGAACCTGCCCCAAAGTGTGCCCCGAGGGGCAAACAACCCTGCCAGGGGCCAGCCTCGAGCAGGCAGCTCACTGCTGCCTCCACCACTGCCCTCCCATGTTTGGCTTCGCTCTGAGTAACTTCCACCTTTCTTCTGAGAACCTCCAGGTTTGACTGCAAAAAGCCAGGAAAGTAGTGGCCAGGGTTGTGGGTGGCTTTGGGCTGCCAATGGCATGTCCCCCCACACTGGTAGCAGCACGGCTGGGAACTCCCCAGCAGCTCAGCTCGGCAGTTTTCTGAAGGCAGCACAAGCAGATTTCCCTCTGTCTCACCCTGAATTAAATGCGTGCTAAGGACCCGCTATACCACCAAGTAAGAATTTGAAAGACGAAGCGGAGTATTAACACGACAGTTCAGGTTTTTTAGTTTTGTTCTTGTGCCCCTTCCAAATTTCTGTTTACATTCCACCCCCCTGCAACACACAGATAGCTAACTTTGGTTCTGTGCAGCTGGAAGAGTTGAGGCTTCTTCCACAGGTTGGGAAAAGGAGAGGAAAGAGCAGAAGCAAGACTGAAGAGTATAAAGTACATTTTCCATGCATCCCATCCCCAGCAAGGGAGTGCAGCAGAGCTGGCAGAGATCTCTAAGTGACGTTTTTGTGTGTCAGAATTTCTTTTTCAAATAAACACCAACGAAGAACACTTTTTCACATTGAAAGAAAATTCAAAAGAATGTGCAGAATGTAAAAATAGAAACTACTTTCAAGGTTGACAGTTAAAGTTATATTTCTTTTAGGTGGCATTTACTTTTCCCTTGTTTTTTACTTCTCATGCCTATCAGCTTTTTCTTTCCTTTTTCTTTTTCTTTTTTTTTTGCCTCCCCCACCCAACTCCTAACTCACAATTTTGTTCCCACAATAAGGAACTCGAAAAGTAGGTAAAAAATAAAAAGGGCAAAACTAAAAATTATTTCAGGAAGACTTTGAAAATCAGCCAGCTCATTTCAAACTGCAAATTGAAAGCCATTTACAAAATTCCAACTCTTTTGCTACTCTCCCTCCTTCTCCCTGAAGGAGTCAGTGTGGAAGTCAAGGCTGGTGGTTGCATGCAACTGTTTCCATTTGCCGCTAAGGCTACACTTGCGGCTCCACAGCAGTGCTTGCTTGCAGTCATATTTTTAAGTGTGTGTAGTTTCACTTTTACTGCATGAATCATGTCCTCAGGGAACTGCAAAAATGCCCTTCCGTCATCAGTGCTCAGATCTGTGCTGTCAAAATGAGAAACAGATTTAATCTGGTGCCAACTTCTCAGCCATAAAAAGCACTGGTACTTCCGGAGAGAGAAGCAGATCGCACGCAGCCATTGGGAGGTTCCTATGCTTGGCGCCTCATCCCTTCACTTTGCATTTGCTGGAGAGTTTGTAAACTTGACTCCTTGCATGGAAGTCCAAAGTGCTTTTTGGAACCCTTGCAGCCTGTTGCCAGAGTTTCATTTCAGTCATTCTGGGCCAGGAGCCAAATGAAAGTTCTCTGCCTCAGTTTCACGAGGAAATGCTGACTCATTGACTCTTAGCCTGGGCTAGTGATGAAACACACCGTGGCTCCTCCTCTTGGCTTTATTAGCATGGAGAAATCTCCAGCATATAATCGTGTCCATGCTCCGCCGTGGCAATACGGACCTCGGAATTCTGGCAGTGCCTTTCTCAACCGTGGTGCTGTTTGTATTCTCATCTCTAGCTGTCTTGAGGATAAGCATCATGGAAGCACCAAACTTGCTGGAGAATGGAAATATGCCACAGAAAAAGAAATTCCCGTGTTGTCAAGTGGCTTTTTATACTTTAATATTTGTTTTGGTTATGATTCCAGCCCTGGTTTCTGTAGTCTTCTGTTTGCTCCATCATAAGCAGGTAAGGACAAAACAAAATTCCTAACTCTGGAGTATACAACACATGTATTATTCCTAAAGATTAACATTGCTGTGTTGATGCTATCAACTAACTGCAACCTAGTCATTCTTTCTCTTTTGGAGACAGCTAACGCTTTTACTTTCCAAGAATTCAGCTGATAACATTTCCATCAATTCCTTGGGTAAATATCTTCAGCATTTTGCTTTCATTTCCATAAGTTTAAAAAAAAATCTTTTTTTATTTCTCTTTTGTTTCCTCTCCTGCACCAATGATGTACGCTCTCCTAATGTGATATCAACTGATGATGCTCTGTAAGGACACGATAGGCTAAGGAGTCCTGGTATTTGACCAGGCATGAAGCCTCTTCACTCTTGATTTTACCAAGTAATAACACAATCTACCCCAAATAGCAGTTACTGAGTCAAGTTGTCTCCTGCGTTTCATTAGCTGATTTCAATGGGCTTTTTCTGTCTATATCTGTATGTATGGTAATGAACAGAAATACAGGGGTGAGCCAAGTGACTCATTTGCTGGAGGCCACGTTTTTATTTTCTGGTTTCCAAACTGTGAATCAGTCTCCTGGAGGATCCAAGTGCTGGTTTGGGATGCTGGTTCACATATCCCGCTCTGATGTAGCTCCCTCCAGTTCCGGTTCTGAGGAGGAAAGGGACAAAGAAAAAGTTCCCTTCTGTTAAGAGGCAGGATGGCTTGTTCTCACGGTCTGCCAGCTTCTTGTGGCATAATGACACCAGCAACCCGTCTGAGGACTGATCCTACAAGGCACTGATTATTTTTATAAAATATGAAAACTGCTAAATTCCCACAAGAGAGGAGCCTGCTCTGCACCTTACAGCACTATCTTTTAGCAGACAATATAAACATTTTTTTTTTTAATTGCTTTGGTACTTTTAGCCCCACTCCCACAGCCTCTCTCATCTATTTGGGAGCTGTGAAGCAGCAGCTCTGTGACCTGCAGTCACAACTGCATCCCTCTGATGACAATGAGCACACGGATACAGCCAGCATTTCACACATATTCTGCTCCTCCCCCTCTTTTTTTCATATCACAGAAAGTTGCTTTAGTAAGTGAAAAAACTGCCTTTAGTCCTGTTAATTCATATCAATTGGGGAAAGCGGGACCGGGTAATGAAAGCGTTTCCCTGCAAGGGAGCTGGCAACCTCCCCAGCACTCAGGACAGCAACTTCCTAACAAACAGATGAGGTTGTGCTTCAATAGCGATTTTAAGCATTTCAGAGCTTGCATCCATTAAGATGTGAGACAGAATTGGGTCCCTGTGTCTGTAAGTTGATCCCAAGTCTGCTTTTTATGGGCTCTAGCCAGAGAGAGAACATAGCTGCTATGTAGGAAGAGCATGACCTCCATAAGCAAACACTGAGCCATGAGTCACCGGAATAGACTGAAATCTCTCGCCACTGACAGTTTACCACCTGGGCACCCATGGAGCTGCCTCCTTCCCTTGGCTGGAAGGGCACTGGAAAGCTGCTCTGACTAGTGGATCAAAAAGCACTGCGCCTGTCGCCCTGAGCTAAGCACAGTGTAGCGGTTAAAGAGAAGTAGGCTTAAAAGTCAGAAGCTGTCCTCCCAGTTCTGCTTATCAGATGTGACCTTGAGGGCATCCCTTCAGCCCTCCATGTTTCCTTCTTCCTCCTTGCACAGGGGTGACAAAGCCCGAGAGAGACTCCAAAGAAGAGGCAACTGCTGTCAGCATGCCTTTGCCACTCTCAGAGCACAAAGTGCCACGGAAAAGCGGCATGTGCGAGCATTGCGGTGCACAGCTACTACACAGCTCTGCCACGCACTGAATCAGTGCTAAATGATCTCAAACTATGATACACAGAATGAAAGGTTCATGGTTTTAATGAGGGTGAATTAGCACAACACTGTGCAGCTCCTCATGTGTTATGCGCTGGCTTTAAGTTGAGTCCTTGTCCACAGAGACATCACTTGTGACAGTCCACGAGAGCTGAGTCCAGGGATGAAATGAAAGTCCTGTCACCCAAGAGGAGCGTAGACCTCCTCTAGGCACTGCTGGTGGTTGTCTTTTTTATTTTGTGAAAATACCACCAAAATGGATATGAAAAATGCTGATCTATTTTAAACATTTCAAACTTTGTTGGAAAACAACTGTTTTATCATAACAAATCATTGCTTGTGTTTGTTTGTAATGATGGACTAAAAAGGTTATTTCCCTTCCTGGGAGAATGCTTTTGTGCTCTTGTAATGATAACGGTCCTCTGTTGAGCTCACTGATAGATGGAAAAATTGCAGCAGAAAACACTGACCAAGCACTGCTTCTTTTCACAGGCACCGGGGTTATGCTGGGCACATGGATCTTGTAAGTACGGAGATGCTAGACCCACTTTCTGGTTTTGTCAGACTTGTGCTGTGACAAAGATGACTGTCTCACAGCCCTCATGCCTGGTTATAACTGCTCCAAGGACAGGTGTGAGTTCTGACCGCAGAAATACAGAGCCCATAGGGCACTGTGGCCATGACAAATGGAGCTCCGCAGCTCTGCACCCAGGGCTGTCAGCTGGCAACCATCTCTCTCTGCCAGAATCAGCCACATGCACCTCTCTGAAAATGGCCAGTAAAATCAGCGTCACAAGGGTCAGATTTATTGCTGCCAAGTGCTAGTCATCAGTTCCCTAAGCTCAGCCTAGGGCAGTCCTAAAGTAACGTCCCATATACCAGCTCAGACCCTCAGATTTAATTAAATCAATGAAAAACTTCTGCATGCATAAAACTTCAGCTAATGACTGTTGACTGTGCAAGACCCTAACCAGCCAGGAGCACCCCCAGGCAGACGCAGTGGCTGAAAGTACCAACCAGCACTGTGGCCTGAGCTGGGTATCCCTGTTACATGGTATTTGATCCATTCTGCATCGAGACCCCACCGCATTACGTACCGCAGATACACATGCCCTCACGGCACGCACAGTCTAACACTCCCATGCGTTGCTGTCTCCTTACCCAGTTTGTCAGTGTGCACAGCGAGGGGTATGACAGCTGCCATCCATCGTTAGCTTTAATGCTGACAGCATGTGTTCATCGAGCACAGAGAGAGGGGGGGAAATCTGGGAAGATCCTGCAGGCTCAGCTCTCTTGAAGGACTATAGCCACAGCAGCCAGCAAGCAGAAGATTACTGTAACCACCCTCACCATCCTCAGATCCAGCTGAAGTTCTGCTCATGAATTTTTTCTTATTAGAGATCAGCTCGGACCCAACCCTCAGCCTTAAAGGTTCACCGTCTCCAGGGTGCTTTCAGCAGCTAACCTGTCCTGGTGGGGAGCCCCTCCAAGCCCCCCATGGCCATGGGGATCCTTCACAGCCTCTCCTGGCAGATTGAGACACTTTCCTAGCACTTCTGAGGAGTTAGTAAACTCAAAATGATCAATAATAATAATAATAATAATTAAAAAAATAATAATAATTTAAAAAGTCAGGAAGGGAGTGGGGACTGGGATGTACCAATGGGAAACAGTAACAAAACATGCTCATGTACAGAACAAGGTTGTCCTTATTAATATTAACATAATTAATCACCATACCCATTTTTTCTGTGTTTTCCTCAGTAAAAGAGTCTTCTACATCAAACTTCAAAGGTGCCATGAGCTGGGAGTGGAAATTAGAGCACTGCAACGGATTTGTGCAGATGGACCATGACCAGTACCTCATAATTGAGCAGAGTGGCAACTACTTCATCTATGCTCAGGTCAACCGTATAAAAGATATGGAAGATACTTTTACAGTGATGCTGTGCAAAGAGCCAGACATCCTCCTCAACAAGGTTGTGGGACCAAAGAAGGGAGATGAAAGGGGCACGTTAAATTTTGGGAGACCCTTTTTCCTACAGAAGGGAGATAAGCTGTACTGTCAGGCAAATTTTCATCTTGACTATATTCTGGCAGGGAATCAGACTTATTGGGGCCTGTATAAAATATAGCAGGGTTCCGCTCTGAGTCAGCTCCTCCCTTATTCCCTCCAGGAAACCTTAGGGCATGGATGAAGAGTCTGCAGTTTCTCTTTGTGTGAAATTCAACTTGCTGGAGTACATGCCACAGTAGGCTGGTATCCTGCAGTGACAGAGTAAGGTGTAAAACAAAGTGAATAGCAAACTTTGGTAATAATGGATGGCACCTGATCGTCACAAAGCATGAGAGGAAGATGCTTCTGGGAGGAAAAGTTCTTGAGGCATTACGGGGTTGACTCTGAGATCCTGGAAAAACAAGTCATTACATTCAGTCTGTTCTGAGCTGGGGAGGAGCTCTGCTCTGCAGCAGGTTGCACTTCAGAGCTGGGTACATGTCAGTACCTTGGGTCCCTTCTAACAAAAGGTGCTTTGTAAAGCTAAGGTATTCTATATCCTTCCTGCACAACCTGCCCGTGAAGCGATGTGTCCAGAGCAGAAGGACGAAATAGTTCAGAAACAGTCTGCGACAGAAGGAAAGCTTCTCAGCCTCATCCACAGCCATGCCACTAGCAAGGGAAACACCACGTAGGAGCTTCCCCAGGGAAGCTCCATCTTCATGGGTAGTTCAGAGCACAAGGACTTTTCCAGTCAAGCATAAGCAGTGCTGCACCTCTGTGAATTCATGTCAGTTCCCTGCCGCGGTCCAGACACGCATACCACAGCGAGCTTCTGGATCCAGCCAATGCAGTTTCTTTGCATCCAGCTGCCATAAAGGATGCATCACTGCTGGCTGAGTAGCACAGAAACACAATGAAAGTTGCTGTATGTAAGTAGAGATTGCGAAGAAGAGATAATGATAGAAAGATGCATATGAGGAGAGTGGGCACGGAGTGGAGAGTAGAGCGTTAGAGAACTGTTCCCAACATTTTTTACTATGCTGTGTAGCAGGTATTGCAAGCAGGGCAGGGCAGAGCAGACACAGTCCTGACATGAAATGGGGAAGGGCTGAGCATCCCTCCCTACCATTTCCCCCACACAGGCACAGCTTCAATATCCAGCACAAAGCACAAGCCGTGCCAGTACTGCAGCAGGGAGGTGGGAAACGAGCTAGCAGGGGAGCAGCACACCCTTCACCTGCTTGAGGAACCAGCAGGTACTGAGACACTGCTCGCTTTGAGGCCTTGGCTATCTGCTATGCTTCCTGGGACGAGCATCGAATCACCTGCAGATCATAGGAAGGTCTCAAGACCTCAGCAAAGGCAAAGTGCTCTTGGAAAAGCAGGCTGCTGTGGCTGCACGACAGCCCAGCTGCCCCATGGTGTGGTTCTTCTCCCTTGCCTGGGCAGGCTCTCCCAGGGGCTCTGTGCTTTGCTTTCCTGCCACCTGGACCTTCATGGGTGAAAACTCCTCTACCATTCGTCAGAGCATGTCACAGCCTTGTGGATGGATTTTCATGGGAAAGCAAAACAACTGAGAAGCTGTCTGGAAATAAATAGTGATTTGGGGTGGGTTGGGGCAGTTAGCGGAGCTATTTGCTCTTATAATTTTATATTCTATGTATTGTAACTCTAAAGAACCAAGATTCAACTTTTTGCAGAGATGTCTACAGTCTTGTGTTTTGTTTCATACAAGCTGTTACCTATTGAAATATTACTCTTGTTCTTACTTCGCTTTGTGAATTTTCCTTAGTTTAAAATAAAAAAAAATCTTACAAACCGCAAGTGTATCTCACTTCTTCGATACGGACCAAGAAGATAACTGACTGACACATTTCTCTACCCTTCATCTACTTTCACTAAACTGCCTCTTCTGCTCCGAGAGCTTGGCAGTATCAGCACGGAGTAAGATTAGTTTGAGCTGCACAGTCCCAGGGCAATGCCGAACTCAGTCCTTTTCCCAGCATACAGGGGAGCTGCATGTGGCCCAACCCCATGGGGATGGGGAGAAGGGAGGATGTCTGTACCCAGGGCAGCCCACACACCAAAGCACATTAAGCCTTGATGCAGGCAGGAAAAGCAACAGGCAGGAAAGGCAAGCGATAAGGCTTCAGCATTTGGCAGAAGCTGTTATGTCAAGACACACACACCACCACCCTCCCCAGTTACTTTCTGAGACACAAAACAAGCCCAAAAGGGATTGGGGGACTGCAAAGGACTCCTCGTTCTACATGTCAGACCAGCAAAATGCCAGACCCTGCAACACCCTGGCCTGAAGATCTGGCTCCAAGACCCAGCCACCCAAAGCAGGGATGAAAGCAGAAGACAGCTGTGGAAATGCCACTGCAGCAAAACTGCCTCGAGGCCTCCTTGCTCCATGGGATGTTTTCAACATGCCCACCAGAAGGTCCCTCAGAGCAGAGATGATGGATGGTCACAACAGTGCTTCCCATGGCTTCTTATGCAAGCTGTTGGGCCTCCCATCCCTGCCCCGCACTTCAGAAATAAATAGGAGCATCTGTCTGTTTCTCTCTTTGAGTCAGGCTTTGCCCATGACATGCCTCTAAAGCTCTTCACACAACAGTACTCACATTCAATGGGGCCAGCATCATGAATGTCAAGAAATAATACGAGCGCTCCAGCCCTCCCTCCCCAACCTGCCAGTGACCAAACTTCAGATTCCTTGAAACTTTAAATGTGTCCCCTTGCCTTGCCGCTGGCATCTGGGAATGCATAGCAGACCTAAAAGACAAGGTTCCCCAAATGCCTCAGGTTAGAAATCCTGCTTCTCTGAAAATTGTTATGCAGAATTATCAAATCAATGCAATGTCAAAAAGTCATTTACATAAAAAAATTTTTTTTTGACATTTTGAAATTATCACTTGCCACTTGGAGAGCATTTTCACTGAGACGTGGGGCTGTGAAAAAGTAGTATATTTCTCTGTGCCATGACGCCTTTTAATTATACATGCTTTCTAATCTACAGGAAGTATGATTTAAAGAAGAATGAATGCATCATGAGATTGACCTTATAAATAGCTAGTCATGTGCCTTCAACCAGGAAAAAATGCTTTTTTTTTAACGGGACTTGGGGAGTTTCTGCTTTCCCAGAAGCTTAGTACACTGCACAGCCCCCCAACAGGATCAGAGATGCAAATGGCCCTTGAAGTACAGAGTTCTGTCTTCAGAAATTAGCCAAAATGTAGTCCTGTAAAAGGAATAATCAGATTTTTTAAAAAATAAATACTTGAATACAAGTAACCACAATATATTCAGCAGTTTTTCTGTTCAACAAACAGCCACAAGCCACCTATCATCACCACACCTTGGTACACTACGCTCTCCATAGTCAATAGAGGTTGCCTATTTTTTGTTCTAGCACAATTTGAAAATTTACTTCAGACTTTTAGGCAAGAAGTGCCACAAAGCACATCAAAACTAGTGCAGCCTTTCCTCTAAGTAGGCACAGAGACAATTCTGATGATGTTGCACAGACACACGTTGTTCAGAACACCACCATTACAGGGGCTTCTCAGGCTGCTCTGAAAGTCACTACTGAGCCTGACCAGTCAGATGGAGTAGCCAGCAGACCTTGGGGCAAAGCAGTCTCAGTTTTGAACTGACCAAAGACACAGTGGTTTCTGACTAAGCTGCCAATGTGTTGAGAGCATCCTATATCCAGAGCCATCATTGGCTCTCTGAGGACATGATTTAACATGTAGTAGTAGTGCCTGAAAACCTGCCCCAGCACAGCTCCCACACACTCTCTGCTCGTGCTGGTTAATAAATGCACTGTGCATTGAGAGTTTTTCTGTCCTCATTTCTGTCATGCAGAACCCTGTTCTGAAGATGAAGTACACATTACATAGTACATATGCATGTGTCTCAAAAACAAGGTAAACTTTCTGATCGGTGAAACGAGTGCATGATGCTGTCCTCTCTTCACAAACAGGGAGCCCAATCATGGAAGAAAGGTAAATGACAACCTTTAATTTGAGCTGCTTGAAGCAAACTACCTAAAGACCTGACTTTTCTGAGTATAAACAGAACTATCATTAATTTTGGTTGTAACTTCCAGTGCTCAAGACTTCTGCAAATCAGTCCAATGAGGTAATGCAGCTTAGGACATTGGAGCTAAGCAAGCTGGCTTTGGTCATGGTGGCAGGATGGCGACCTAAGCAGGGTGCTCTGAAAAGCCTTTCCTCTGGACAATGTAATCTGTGCTTCCTGGGCAAGGATGAACTGTCCCAATGGAAATTTTCCAGGGAAAAAATTCAGCCTGGCACAAAACCCCTGCACTGACAATTTCAGCTCTAAAGATGAGTGCATAGGAAGTTCAAAACTGCTGAAAACAGTCTGCCAAGAGAACCAGCAGAGAAGTATTTTTGTTATTCCTATCCCTGCAGAGTGACAACTGCTTTTACAGTTATATTTCCCATAAATCCTCTTAGTGAGACAGGGTCTTATGGTGGTCTTACCCCTCTTTGTTTCTCAACTGGGTGGAGATTTAATGGTGCAACCCAAAAGGCCTTAGTTACCAAGCTTCTGGTGACAAGTAACACACCCCGGCCGAGGTGCTGCACTCTGGTTTCCTGCTCTCTTCTCCCAAGTTAGGAAAGGGTTTGCATCATGCCCAGCTCTCTTCACCTCTCAGGCACACCAAAGGCTGCCCCACCATGTGAGGTGGCACTAGCAGATGCTCTGGGAGGAATCACCCCCCGTCCACATCCAGGTTTCTGTGTGCTCTGATACTTCCTGATTTCAGGGATCCACTGCGCTGGGCACTTCACTTCCACATATAGCAAAAGACAGCCCGTGTCATCACAGATTTTAGTCTAATAAGCAAAATATATCTTAGAGGGGAAGAAAGTTTTATCAGCACTTTAGAGATAGGGAAGAAAGGCACAGCAAGATGATGTGATTTCCTTAGGGTCACCAGAAGTCCAGACAAGCAGAGAGGAGAATTGATCATGGGACTCAGGGGAAAGTATTAACCAAACATCCCCACTGTGGACAGTAAAAGCAGTGGCAAGAGCACTCAGGAAATAAACCCAGAAAGTGCCACATCTGGATTCAATTCTCAATTATTTTTTTCCTCTTTTGAAGAAAACAATATAATACCTTCACAATTTCCCAGAAATGGACAAAAAAAGCTTCCAAATGCCAGAAATGTGCCTGTGGCGCAGAGTATGGTGGCTGGCCAGCACAGTGCTCACCTACCACTTCCTTTGGCCTCGTTGGACACCTGCCTGTGCTATGGATCTGTGGGCTTCGGCAAGCTGGGAAGCAGAAACCCTTTTCTTCTTCAGGTCTTTTGAAATAGGATTTTGTACAAAATGGGCCTCCCAGCGTAAATTTGGCAAATCCCACTTTTCATGTCATTTGAGATGAAAGAACACAAGAGCATTTTTTTCCTTTGACATACAACATTATTCTGTAGAAAAGAAATTCTGATTTCATGCCACCCCTACGCAGAAAGATCCCATAGCACCTCAGCTCCCAGTGCCCGCAGAGCAGTCACTGGGTACTGCTAGCATAGGCTTTACGCACAACACAGAAAACACATTTGCTTTTGGACCTTTTGATAAACAGCACAAGGGCTCAGCCACTGAGTGATGTTGAGGAAACTGCCTCATGGTATGGCCATGCTGCTGCAGAAGACGTTTGCTGATACGGGCCAGCATCCTGCTTACCCGTCTGGCAAACCTCTGAAGGAGTAGGCAGGATTTGGAAGCAACACATCCTGTCTTTGCAAAGTAAACAATTCACAAAAGAGCCACTGAAGGGAAGTCACAGGAGTATGACTCACTCCCGCTATAAAATCACAAAGTATTTTGTTACGTGATAGTGCAAGAGGCGAAAGCTGGGTGCTGTTTCATCCTGCAATCCCAAGCTCACTTCTTGCTATCACAGGCAACACCTTCCCCCAGCTCCACCCTTGTAGGTTCCCTGGTACTCATCTTTCCTACTGGAAGGCTTTGGGTCATCTCAAGCTCTTCAAACATTTCCAGCCTGAAATAAGGTCTGGCTGGTTGATACCCCTTCCTCTATGTACAAGGCTTTTGCTCCCAGTGCTCCCTTCCCTCCCTCATCTTAAGTCTCCTGCAACGCTGACAGCTCACTGCTACCTTTCCTCAAACAGTACCACAGAACTTTCATCACGAGCCTTGACAGTGGCTTTCCCACAGCACCAGATACCAGAAATGCAGGTTTCAATTAAATGATTTGCTCTTTTCCTGAGAGGTTTTAGAGGAAAAGTGAAAAAATAAAAAGAAACCAAAGGTATCAAAAAGTTCCAAGATAACAGAAACTAAGCATTTTGCTTCTGTTAATGTTCAGATTTTATAGCTGGTTTCACAATATTTGAGGTCTCAGTCAAAATTTTTGAATATTTGAGACTAGCAATAATGGAAGATCAAGTAAACCATATAAAAAAATACTAACAATCAGAGCTGTATGGAAACCATTATGGCATTGTCAACAAGCCATAGTTTACTTAAGTGTTACATGCTGTGGACCACGTTATGAGATTTAACTTAGGAAAACCTACACAAACTTTTGAGATGCATGGAAGAAGTGTTGCGTGACATGGTGGAGAGGAATATGACATCAAGTTCCAACTTTGGGCATTTTTGTGCTCATCTCAGCAGCCCATGAACTTATAGAGGTCTTGTTTCTCTTTCATGACTGGCATTTGTCTCAAATTCCTTCTAATGTGAGTCAAAACTGTACAGCTGGAGCTGGACGCTGGAAAGACCTTTCAAATTCTAGATTTAAAGCTGATCCCTGAACTTGCAGCTCAAAGCCAGGATGATTAATACCACTGGCTTTTGATGACCATGAGGTTCAAATCTTAAAAATGTTTTCAGATCAAGTTAATTGCATGTGAAGCCCTTCTCCTGAAGGGTCATTGTAAACTTTAAAGGCAAAATTTCTCTCCAATATCAAGAGTATCCAATATATCTTCCCATAGGAAAGGGAGGGACCCTCCTAGACATACCCTTCACATACAGCAAGTCTATACCCATTGTCGTGGTTTAACCTCAGCCGGCAACTAAACACCACACAGCTGCTTGCTCACTCCCCCACAGTGGGATGGGGGAGAGAATTAGAAGGGGAAAAGTGACAAAACTCGTGGGTTGAGATAAACACAGTTTAATAGGTAAAGCAAAAGCCACGCACGCAAGCAAAGCAAAACCAGGAATTCATTCACTCCTTCCCATGGGCAGGCAGGTGTTCAGCCATCTCCAGGAAAGCAGGGCTCCATCATGCGTAACGGTTACTTGGGAAGACAAATGCCATCACTCCAAATGTCCCTCCCTTCCTCCTTCTTCCCCCAGCTTTATATGCTGAGCATGA
>NW_008794624.1:1515516-1516913 GCF_000699145.1 Aptenodytes forsteri | reverse complement strand
TCACATGGTATGGAACATCCCTTTGGCCAGTTTGGGTCAGCTGTCCTGGCTGTGCCCCCTCCCAGCCCCCCGTGCACCTGCAGCCTTCTCAGTCGGTAGAGCATGGGAAGCTGAAAAGTCCTTGACTAGTGTAAGCACTACTTAGCAACAACTAAAACATTGGTGTGTTATCAACATTGTTTTCACCCTAAATCCAAAACACAACACTGTACCAGCTACTAAGAAGAAAATTCACTCTATCCCTGCCAAAACAGGACACCCATGATAAGAGAAGTGAAGCAGGGACAGGTACTCTCTGATATGAGAGAGACCAAACACCTGAGCAGCCTCTGAGCTGTAAGTCAAGAAAAGGCCTTTGAATGGATGAGGAAGCAAAACAGTGAACCCTGGCAGGCCACTGCAGCCCCTTTTTATAAAGTTAGGCAGCTTTCTTTGAGTACTGAAGTGTTTAATCTGAGGAAGAGTCAGAGCGGGTGCAGGGCAGCTCTTCAAACTGCCTTTCTGCAGGTCTCTAATGCAACTCATCTTTGCAGCTTTTCTTTCCTCCTTCATTAGCCCAATCAGGGCCATAAGCGGAAACGCTTTCATCAGCACCTGATGAACTAGCCATTCATCTAAGCATCTGCGTAAACAGCAGAGCTGAAATTTAGGTATGTGTTTAAGTACTATGGGAAAACTAGTGGCGATGGAAACCACGGGTGCATCTTTAACAGTAAGTCTTGTTTGGCACAACTCTTTTCAAGAAAAAGCTGGAAAATCTCACCGTGCATGATGAGGAACTAGAGACGGCTGAATCCTTTCCCCTTTGGGCATGGGGGAAACTTTGGACTATGGCAACTGCAGCTTGAATCTCCTCTTTCTTTCAATATTTGCTTTTCAGGAGAAGGGATAGTAACTCAGAACTTACTTCCCATGTATTGCCAGTATCTACAGCCCTCACTGGATGGGTATAGCCATACAGCTTAATAAGCAGTGAGGTGAACAAAGCTTACTTCTTTCATAAACCTGGATTTTGTGCTTGGATTATCTAGTGCTGAAAATAGATACAGCTCTGAGAGAAGCCCTTCCAGGACTTGGAGCTTACACTGTCCTGTGTGGTGGGGTTCAACCATTCCCTGATCTCTCTCGTACTAGTCAGCCCAAATAAGCAGTGAGGTGAACAAAGCTTACTTCTTTCATAAACCTGGATTTTGTGCTTGGATTATCTAGTGCTGAAAATAGATACAGCTCTGAGAGAAGCCCTTCCAGGACTTGGAGCTTACACTGTCCTGTGTGGTGGGGTTCAACCATTCCCTGATCTCTCTCGTACTAGTCAGCCCACCCATGTCATAGAATCATAGAATCATAGAATCATTGAGGTTGGAAAAGACCTCTAAGATCATCGAGTCCAATCATCA
>NW_008794624.1:1464994-1513868 GCF_000699145.1 Aptenodytes forsteri | reverse complement strand
GGCACATGGGGACAGCCTGCTCCTGCGCCTTTAAGACTTCCTTCTTGAAGATCGTCCAGCCTTCCTGGACCCCTTTGCCCTTCCGGACTGTCTCCCAAGGGACTCTCTCAACCAGCGTCCTGAACAGGCCAAAGTCCACCCTCTGGAAGTCCATGGTTGCGGTTTTGCTGGCCCCCCTCCTTACTTCACCAAGAATTGAGAATTCTATCATTTCATGGTCGCTAAGCCCAAGACGGCCTCCGACCACCACATCTCCCACCAGTCCTTCTCTGTTTGTAAACAGCAGGTCGAGTGAGGCACCTCCCCTGGTAGGCTCGCTTACCAGCTGTGTCAGGAAGTTGTCTTCCACACACTCCAGGAACCTCCTAGACTGCTTCCTCTCTGCCGTGTTGTATAGACGTCAGACGTCCGGGAAGTTGAAGTCCCCCACGAGAACAAGGGCTGAGAGACTTCTGCCAGCCGCTTATAGAACGCTTCATCCGCCCCTTCATCCTGGTTTGGTGGTCTATAACAGACTCCCAGCAGGATATCTGCCTCGTTGGCCTTCCCCCTCATCCTTACCCATAGACACTCAACCGTACCATGTCAAAACCGTAGTAATTTGAGATGATTCCTCTTTTCTATTTAGCTGATACTAGCTATGCAAAATAGGTGGGGGGCTTAGTGTGGGTACAGAGGATACACAGATGCATGCAGAGAAACAGCCTGATCTCAGACTCTTCCTAACCATAAAGAATTAACCTCAAGCAGCTTTTTCACGTAACTGGTGTTGAAATCTTTCCTGGAAGTTTGACACTTTTATAATCTTTTTATTCTTGCCATACATATGCCTTTTGATCTGATGTTCCCCTTTACACAGGAAAGATGACAATTTATAGTAGCTTAGTCTTCACATAGGCCATGGAGAAACACATCACAAGATCAAACATTTGGTGGTCTAGAACAACATTTACCAAAATTTAATATTCAGCCACGTGCTTTATGATGAACTCTTCTGTTCTGTTTTTTGGTATGGGATTTTCTTTTGCTGTTCAGGCAAAACTGTATGGTAGACTGAAGTGAAAATAACCGTCTTCATACTCTATATGTCAGAATAACCTCTCAATACAACAGCAGACAAAACATACAAAATCTTTACAACGTTTAGGAACTATGCACAGGATCACCTATCAGTGGGAGCAGGAAATTATCTGTCTATTGTTAAACATAATGCTCTGTGAAGCCTGCATTACTGTCTGAAGACTGATGAACATTAATAGCAATGTTCACATCAATTTCAGAATTAATTCCTTTTGTTCCTCTGTGTCTGCAACAAAAACCCTGCAAGGAATTGTCATCTCGCCCCTCTGGAGAAGCTCTGTGTGGTGGGAAGACTTGAAATGACCTGCAGTTGCTCTGCTCCAGCCCTGCCGCTCACAATCATATTTATATTCTCCCATACTTATATTCCCTTTGTATTCGTACATTAATATGTGTCCTATCCTCCTTAACGATGTCTCAATCCCATGCCACAGAGCTGCTCTGTGCTATCCCCCTTTGTCCCAGAGCCACTGGAAGAACTGCTCAGTTTACTGACGAACACACCAGAGACAGATCCAGAGAAGCCAGCTAACAGCCAGCTTCACTTTCCTCTCGCTGCAGATAATTGTCTAGACAAGAATCTAAGTCGGAAATCAGACTGGGACAAAGAACTGAAACCCCTCTGTGATCAGCTTTTCCTGCCACTGAATAAAGAACAGATCTTGTTTCTCTCCCACCTGATGGACCTCAGTGCTATACATGGGATGCTGCAATATTGCCTGGCAGCGGTAGCAGGTACGCAGGATACCACAGTAAAAAGGCTTACATCCTCTCTGGAAGGACCCAACCAACATTCAGGGATAAGAAACCTTGCTTTGATTCTCATCCCTCATTTGGGGTGTTCCACAAAGAATGTGCTTAGATGAAGCTGCTACATCAGACAACAGAGGTACAAGCCATTAGATGAGCCTCGAAAGAAAGTCAGTCCTGCTTATCCCCTCTCTTGGATGGAGCCTCTACCTCCAAGATGGGCCAATACCTGCATAAGATCAGCAGAGATGACAAAACCATTTTGACAAAGCACTGAAAAAAGACCACTCTAGGGAGCATACCTATAGCAGAATTTGATCCAAATCACTACGGATTTTGTTTATTACGGACAGGAAAATGCTACCAGGTGCCACAGGCTTTCAAGACTTTCAGGCTCCAACCATAGGGAGGACATCCAAACCCTGCTGGGCTAGAGCTAGCCAGATAAAGACCTCAACCCTGACACACAGCTGGGCTACTGAGAAGGAAAGGGAGGATACCAAGGAATTAGAACATATATATGCATATACTGCAGGCTGGCTTATAAGACCACTTATCATCAGTATAAGTGAAACAATTTGTTTTCACTGTTGATGAAAAGATATACGGAAATATTTTCCTAGCTGTCAACATGCTTATATGTATGCTTTTCAAATATTATTTTTGTTTATGTGCTGAAATTCAGATGGTTGCACAACAGCCTTGGCTTTGAAAACAAGCCCAGTTATATACTAATATTATTTGGTGGTGAAATCCATATAAACAGTTTATCTTTAACTGTTTATAGTAACTCTTCTGTAAGTGGGGGAGACTGAGGACATAAATCCAATACAGTAACATCTCCTGCTTAATCATCTGGCCTTTTAATATGTGGGGGCAGCACACCATCCTGCCCTTAGCAATGATCATCCTAAGCTTTAAGAGTTGATTTGGATAATTTTAATGTGAGCAGGGATTTAAGTATGCCTCTAAGGACAAAGGCTTGACTAATTGTTTACTATTAACTATTAAAGAATTGTTTAATTTTTACTGTTAATCAGATGAGCAAAGAAATGCAATAAAAATATGATTCAGATTACTTTGATGTTACTTCCTGGAATCCTATTGGAGTCCTGCAGCCCTCCATGCATCCCAAAACACAGGACAATGGAGCTGTCCTGGCTCTGCCCTGATGAACTTGGACAGATGCTATTAACGTAAGTTCAGAACTGGGACCCAGGAGACATTTCTTCAAAGAGTGCTCAGAAAACTACTATTCCATTGCTGTAATTCACCTGTGTACTTCACCTTAGCTCTGCCTGTTGGGTAAGCAGATAGTTGAGGTCTCACTCAGTTAGGTCTACCTGCTCACTTGGCTACTTATGGCATTGGTGGGACAGTTCCTGATGTGCCTGGAGGGAGCCTGCTTTGTGGGCAGTCTTCCCCTTGCACAGCAAACATGAAGCCACCTGGTTACTCTACCACTAGTTGTTTATTAATGCAATTTAAGTGAAAGGGCCTGTGGTAACTGGGACTGCATAAACACGAACTCCCTGCCCCAAATTGCTTGCGAGCTGAACCGCTGTAAGTACAGAAAAGGGGAATTCACGTTCCAGCTTGTAGGGAAACACAGCACAAAGTGATTAAGTGATTAAGTATGAAGTCAGATGAGCCTGGGAGAGATCTGGGATTACAGTACCTCTGCCTTGATTCCTGAACCAGGACTTCAACAAGACAATGATGGCTTTTCACCATCTGTCTACCTTCCCCTCAAAGATCTGGATAACATCATTTTTTGTCTTGCTTGATTGGAGATGGAGAAAAATACGGGGACATGCAAAGAATGTGGATGTCCAGTTTTCAGGTCTAGCCAGGAATATGCAGAGGCTGTGATCCCTGTAGCACCCTGCATCCGGCCTAGCCATAAATCCCTTTTGGATAATACTAAGCAACAAAGGTCACATCTTCCACAGAGCATGACTTTCCTGCCACCCGCTGTGGCACTCAAAACTGGCAGAGTGGGAACTTCAAGCTGCTTTGAGAAGACTCAAATCCCTTGTGATAAAGACGTTCAGATGATTTGGCCCTTCAGAGCGGTGCTTGGGTCTCCTTTTCATCTCTGTGTTACCATTATGTCCCTTTGTGCACAAGTGCGTTGGGGCTGCGTGTTTGGAATAAGTCAGTTTCCCAGTTTTTCCTCCTACTTAAATATATCTGGGTCTGTTTCCACTTGGCCGAACTATATGAGCAAAGCACATAAACAGGGGATTCTGTAAGTCTACCTCATACTTTTTCCTAGGAAAATAATTTAAATAATTTCTTCTGAATGCCTGTAGCTGTTCCATACTGGCAACAAAAACGTCCACAGATAAGGAAAAGGCACTGAACTGGAGATACGCCTTATTGGGGCTTTCCTGTTCACCTTTTGCCATGGGTTATGGCAGTGACTGTGTGCCTTTTCCAGAGAGGAGGTGATAGCAAAAGAGGGCTGCTGCTGTCTTTTACCACAGGCAGAGTTAGCTGCTGTCTCTTCACTTGGCCAAAACTTTCTTCTATTAAGATCCTGAAAATATTTACTGGATCAAGCCCACTGGAGAAACTGGCACCCAAAAGGCAGGTCTTCCTCTGCCCCAGGACTGCCAGGGAGCAATGCAGCATTGTGCTGAGTGCTGTCCAGACTGGGCCACCCTGGGTACAAACCCAAGCAGAGCTTGGGGCACCTCCAGTTTGGAGACCGGCTCAGGAAGACTGTCCCTCCCTGCACTGCAGGAGACTGCACAAAAAGAGTTTCAGGGGTCCATTTTGGGATTTTGACACCTTATTTCTATATAATTAATGCTTCAAGACCCGAGTCCTGTTTTGCCTCTCTTCCTTCACCGTTAACAGAGGGGCACAAAGAAAACATTTTAAAAGAGTATTTTCATGTCATCAGCTCAAGTATTCAAAGTTTAGGAAATAGCAGAATGTAAACCACTCTGCAAATGCTAATTATAATGCTAGCTATTTGTGTGCGTGTGCACCAAGATATGCCATGGGACATTCTCACAGCACCAGGTCTCATTTTCTGCACAGCAAATACATCCATTAGGGGTGGATCTGATCCTGTAAGAATGGAAGATCTAGTCTGTCTAAGCTCTGTTGTATTTGCTACAGAAATTGGGACATACACGGGTCACAGAACAGAGGACTGCAAGCTGACAGACTGTAGCCTCACAGATAGATGACTTAACGATGATTTGATCATTTTACTTTTGTCCTTCCTTCTGCCAACAGCATATTTGCGTGATGTTAAGCAAATAAGAAAACCCAAACCTTTTAGAAGTGGCTGCTAATTGTATGTTCCTCATTCTCTGACTTGAGATGCTAGACTCTGATTTTTAGAGCTACAAGGATCCATAGCTGCAGGTTAGATGAAAAGGACTTAACAAAAAAAATAAATATTAAGGAACATCATCATCCTTGCCCTGAAGAAGGCAAGGTCCTGGAGCACGCAAACATGGAGCAAGAATATGATCAGTGAATAAAAGCTTGCCCTGATTTCTGTACCCAGGGAACCAAGCCAAAGCTGCAGAGGCAGCTCTAAGGCTGCGTTTCCTGCTTCGTGAATGCTCGACCAATCAATCTTTACAGTAATTTAACAACACAGGTGCAATCTGAGGTATTTAAAAGAGATTTCTGCTTTGCTTTTGATGTATGAACAGTGGCCATGGCTAATCTTAATTTTCAGTTCTTTTGCAGCATAGCTAGTATTAATATTAATTTGACATATTTTACAAAGACTTTTATTGTGCACAAAGACCTGCTTACTCAGCATTTATAAACAAGAGAAGAATCAAGTCTCAGATTTATCTCCCATACCGAGCAGGAAGGATATTTTCTTTTCCAGAGGAAATGGATAGGTTACAATTTAATTATCACATCCAATAATTTCTCTCTATGCGTATTTCTCTTTGACCACACATCTGTTATCTGCTGTAAGCATCCTAGTTCCTGTGTAGCCCCACATGCCATCCAGTGCTTCCAGCTATTGGGTTTGGATTATTTGCAGGTCTGCACTATTAGCTGTGTTTAAGGAGGTCTCTTTCTAAAACAACCATACTTGTCTTTCTCTTTAGCTCTAAATGCACACATTAATTCATATACAAAGTAAAGACCCAGTCTTAGAGCCTACCTTCTGCTAAACTCCTGATATTCAGGCATCTAAAATTAGACTAAATTCTAAGTCAAAATACTTAACACTCTCTCCCCCACACCCCAACATACAACCCAATGCTACACCAAACAAACCCCTACCCCTTCCCTGGCTTCTCTTCAATTTTCAGAAGAGCTGATTTCCCACCATCAGGTGAATGTCTGTGATCACAATCCCTGAGAAATCAGGCTCAAAGCATCTCAACTATTCAGAAAAATAAGCTACTCAAAGAAACAGACCCACAAGCCCCCAATATCACGTTTAGATATTGGCTCACGGAGGTCCCTCATTCAGCATCGCTCTCTCTGCAAGCAGATGATGGTGTGGAGGTACAGGCAGGGAGTTACCCACACAAGTAACCGGTCCTGTCTATACAATGCATTGCACAAGCATGACTGCTGCAGTATTGGAGTCTCACATAACTGATGGAGAACTTTTAAAAGAAAGCTGTTATCCTAATTTTATAGGAAGCAAGGGAGGCCCAGCAGGTCATAATGATTTGTCTAAGGTTACAAAGTGGGTTTGCTACACGTTTTTCTGACTCTCAGACCAGTACTGGGACAGAGAAAAGCTCCATGTAGCAACCAGTGACCAACAGCAGCTACTTAAGCTTTGTCCCATCACCTTTCCCACACCTTTCTGCTAAGCAGATGCTGTGACGCACACTAGCAGAGGAAACGTGCCTGTTCCTCCCACATCAAACGTAAAGCCACATGATTTGTTTAGCTTTTCTGCTGTGACCTTACCTCCTACGGGTGCTTCTCTGGTACTGAGCAGCCCCTACCCACCTGGCAGGCTCTAGAAGTGCTTAAAAAAGGACATGATTGTTCCTCAGATTTTTTTTACCAGCCTTGTTGTATTTTACAAGTAACCTGCCAGAGTTCAAGAACCTGTGCATTTTCCTCATTTGACCTAGGTTTTTGAAGAATGCGCTGTGGCTGCCAATACCACCCTTGCCTGGCCATTCAGTCAGCTGCTTCCATCAGCTCCTCCTTGGCTGTGGATGGGTGATACATGCTGGCTCAGAGCCTCCAACACAGGGCGTAAACCCATTCTTCCTGGAAAGGTTAACTCTCTTACTGCATCTTTTATCACTGTTTTCTGACAAGCTGCTTCGTTCTTATGTAGTTTCCCTTTTTGAAGCTGACTGTATTTGTGAGCGTGGAGGGTTTTTTCTTTCATCTTTGATGGCTGCTGCAGGGATGTTGAGAGTGCAATGCAGTTGCTGGTACAGAGCAATTACAGCCTTGGGGACCACGTCTGATATGCAGAGAGAAAGGAAGGGACTCCACTGCCTCTTGCAGGCTTCCTTGCTAGCTCTTCCAGGAAGCCACCACTAATTGCATTTCAAAATTTCTTATGTACATCGTGTCTTGATGTGATATTTGCCCAATCTGTGGGTGTGGGGGAAAAGGGAGAGGTGGTGGAAGTCTCCCATTACAACTGCATTTCCTGCCCTTGCAGCCTCTGTGACCTCCCTTGGTATATCACAGGCAATACTGTTATCCTGGTGGGCACTTGTTAACACAGACCCTATATTTTTCCTATCGGGGCCTGGAATTTTAATCCATGGGATTCTGTGGTACTGCTGAAATAGCTAGCTCATTCACCTGGTTTGACTCTAAATTGACTTCTATACATATTTTAAAGAAATATAAAATACATATGCTTTATATAATACACATATATCTACCTCACTACTACTTCAGCAGAAGATCTCACTCTGTCTCTCCTCCCTACTTTTTGTCATGGTGTTAACAGAAATACCACTGACTATCTTTTGTGCATCAAGTTTCTGATAGGCGTAGTATGTCCACATCCAGCCTAGAAATGGTGGCACCACTGTTTTGATTTTCTTTTCGGTGCCTCATTTAAACAGAACTTGGTTGGTCCCATCTGTTTGTCTTTTCCTGTTTGACTGTTGCCATCCTCCGCCCTTTCCTCATGGACACAGAACTTCTGTGGCTTCATCAGTAGTGGCTGTGTCATCTTGAAACTTGTGTGCTTTGCCCCCTGGGAATTTTCCCCTGGTCTTTGGTTTGAAAGGCTTACTGATGACACCTTTCTGGATTTGAAGTGGCAGCTGCCTGTTTCACTTGTAGTTTAAATGGAGTCTGTCCTTTCCTCTAATCCAAAAATACCTGCAGTCCCTGGTCAAGCAGAATCCTTCCTCCTCAAACCATTTGCTCTGCCAGATGTCAAAATTTCACCTACCTTCTTCCCTAGACCAGCCCTACAAGGATAATTTCAAAGAATGCTGCCACAGATGAAGAAACTTGGAAAAAAAAAAAAATCCACTGATAATTCTTTACACTAGGATAAAGCTGGGGTTTAATGTTCTTCTTCCTCAATAAACAAAGACCACAGCAATTTGAAACAACTAAGTGTGGATGTACTACTCGAACACACGATGGCTATGAATCACAAACACGGTACTGCAGCGCCAAAAGGGGTAACTTTTGGAGCATGACTGCCAGTCACAAGAGGGACCAGATTTTTGATCCCTGCAGGTTCTCATCTAGAGAAAGGAAAGGGTATGCAAGCCAGGAAGAGTTACTTCTGCGGGGAGGCTTTCTGCTGGCAGCCCACCATTTGCATGAACGTTAGCACAAGTATCCTTTCAGTTGGCTGCATTTCATTTATGTCTGAGTCCTTGTTCGGAGAAGAGATTTACTGCTTAGGGCACACAGAAAAATTAGCAACTTCAGCAAGATACCCTGCGTGGATCCCCTTTCAGATCCTGTTGAGATAGGATTCGTTACGTTCCTCCTTTCACTATCATATGGCTTCTCCGAAACTACACATGAGAATCAGTGACCACCAAAACTTCACAAATGATCAGCTCCTTTGGCTTATGAAAGCCTATGACCAAAATAGAAACAGCATCAAAACAGCGTAACAAGTGATGGTGAGACACATGAACAGGACTGAAAAAGAAAAGCATACTGCACTTCAAACATAGAAATCTTTCTATGCTTAAAACTTGGGTCTTAATTTTATTCAGCATGAAAATGTCTCAAATACTTCACACCCTGTAATGTAATGACTAAGACTACGATTGCAGGACAACACATAAAAAGGATGGAATAAAAAAAACAAACCTGTGAACAAAACTGAAGCTTATTGGAAATCACCTTGTACTTTTAAGCCTTTTCAGAGCATTTGTTTGGTTTTGTTTTATTTTAGAAAGGCTGGTGGCTCTGAAACAACATCAAGCGGACATGACCAAATTCACTGTTCCACCTTGCCTTTTATGGCTCAAATCCACCAAATACAAATTACCAATGTTAAAGTTTAAATATACTTCAATAAGATTTTAATTAGTTTTAGGCATGGGGTATTTGAAATAGCAGCAATGCATTATCCTAAAATGTCATTTTGGCTAGTGACAAAGGTATCCTCAGGGAGATGTGGCAGATCCTGATGAAACAATAATGGTTTTATCCATCCCTACAACTGATATTCCCACAGGCCAAGAAGTGGTTTCTAAATCAGCAAGAAACTTGCCCCAGGAGAAGTTTATTGCATCTGTGTCTTGTGTGTGGCTCAAAGCTTTCTTCCCAGTACTGCTGGCCACAGACAGAGAGAGAATACTTGACTAGGGACCATCAACCAGATGGTGTGAAAAATCCTCTTTCTAGCTGGCGAGACAACTCTTTTCAAGACAGAAGATTTAGATTTAAAAAAACCCAGTGCTTTTAACATGTAGGATCAGGTCCTCACCCAACAGTCTCAGCAGAGCTGTAATAACTTATACAGGCTGACATCTGCTTAATTTAGAAAGCTTTCAGGAGCTGGAGACCTGCACGGAGCAAGTGTGTGACACTCATATAGGCATGCCCTCAGTGACCTATCCAGCAGAGCTAATGGGTCTGGGAGCCAGATTCATTTCTCTTTCATTGTCATCATACCTTCATCAAGCTCTCTCACACCTGCATATTGTTGGAGCCCTCCCAGGTTTCCAGCTTGCTTTGCTCATTGGGACCATCTGATTCTGGAGCAGAAACCAGTAAGCATTTCTGCATGTGATTCAGGGTACCCTAGGACAGGAGGAAGAGATGCAGGGAAAGAGAGCAGCAGGAATAGCTTGTAGGAGAGAACAGGTACCAGACTTGGGCGTATCCTCAGGATGGGAATAGGGAGGAGACTTTTCTCCCCATTAGAGAAGGGAAAGCTTAGGCAGTTGCGACAGGCTTTGTAAGGACCTTCCTAAGGATGCTCAGCTCATTAGTACACCAGACTTTAGAAATAAGGGTTAAAAAAGTGCATATCTTTCAGAGCAGTTAGTAGCCTTTTACAGCTGCAGCATATTATATAACAAAGATCCCAGAAACATTTATGTAGTTCAAAACCATAACAGTAGCCCACATTTGGACTTTTTCATTGCCTAAGGGAGACTAAACTTAATGTCTTCTTGGTGGAGGCACTATGGTAGGCCTTAGAGGGTCCTCATAGTAGTAGGGTGGGCTTCAGCAGTGGCTTCTGCGAGAAGAGATCAGGAGCTGTCCCCATGTCGGACAGAGCCAATTCCAGCCATCTCCAAAATAGACCCACCACTCTCCAAATCTGAGCCCATCAGCAACACTGGTGGTGCCTCTGCGACAACATATTTAAGAAAAGGCAAAAAATGCTGTGCAGCAGCTGCAAGAGAGAGGAGTGAGAAAAATGTGAGAGAAAGCCCTGAAGACACCAAGGTCAGTGAAGAAGGAGGGGAGGAGGTGCTCCAGATGCTGGAGCAGAGATTCTCCTGCAGCCCAGAGTGAAGACCATGGCAAAGTGGGTTGTCTGCCTGCTACCCATGGAGGACCCCATGCCAGAGCAGGTGGATGTGCCATGAAGGAAGCTGCAGCCCATGGAGAGAAGCCCACGCAGAAGCAGGTTTTCTGGCAGGAGCTGTGGCCTGTGAGGGACCCACACTGGAGCAGTCTGTTCCTGAAGGGCTATACGCCCTGTGGAAAGGACCCACGTTGGAGAAGTTCATGAAGCACTGCAGCCCATGGGAGGGACCCCATGCTGGAGAAGGGGAACAGCATGAGGAGGAAGGAGTGGCAGACACGAAGTGTTATGAACTGACCACAACCCCCACTCCCCATCCCCCTGCATGCCTCGGGGGAAGGACGAAGAAGAGTCAGGAGTGAAGTTGAGCCTGAGAAAAAGGGGGGCGGGAGGAAGGTTTTTTAAATTTTGTTTTTATTTCTCACTATCTTACTCTGTTATTAACTGGCAATAATTTAAGTTAATCTTCCCCAAGTCAAGTCTGTTTTGCTTATGACAGTAATTGGTGAGTGATGTCCGTGTCCTTATCTTGACCCATGAGCTCTTTCATCTTATTTTCTCCCCATGTCCTGCTGAGGAGGGGGACTGAGAGCATGGCAGGGTGGGCACCTGGCAGACAGCCAAGGTTAACCCACCAGAGTCAGCAAAATGCGCACAAACCCTTAATCAGGACAGCAGTATTTTCCCTTGTCTGAACAACGCAATAATTCAAGTCACAGGGAAATCATGCTCTCTCCATTTTTGGTTTCCTTTTTGTATCTATGAGAAACTTCTCTTGCACTTCAGGGTATGGAAAGTTCACATCCAATGGGGATGAGACAATGAAGGAATATATAATTTAAAAGTTTTAGCAACATCTCGATAGAACCCTACAGAAGGGTTGGAATTTTCTGTGTCTGTTCATGCCTGTCTGCATTATTATTGCACAACAGTCCTGTGCAATTTGTTATGATTATTTTTAATCTGCGCCAACTATTTCACATACTGCAATAAGGCCATTAGTCATAGAAAGGCACGTGGAAATAGACCTCATAAGTATGTACGATAAAACATGAGGACAATAATTCAATCCTACTCTTAATCATCTGCTTAAATAAGTGAGGCTGAGGACCCCTTCTTGAAATGCTGTTTTTCTCTTGAAGTCTGTATTCGACAGGTTAGCAAGTTGCTGCATTTGGGGAAACACTCTGAGTACAAACTAAAAATCTCCAGGATAGTGACAAAGTTCCTCAGGGTATAATTTAATTCCTTCTTCTTCTTAACTGTGTAAAATAAGTCATTTGCACAGGGGTTTATAAAAAAATTACAAAGTAGGAATGCATAGTACATTTCAGCATTGCTTCTGATGTTCTCTCTTTCTCAGGAAATAGACAGTAAGAAAGGGAAAATAAGAAATCTTTCAAATGGAAAGACTGCATGTGATGAAGCCAGGAGCTGAATGTGCTTCCTATGCAGTTGCATTACATCTTTAACAGACTGAAGTCCTCCTTTTTTCCACCATTTCCAGATGATGAGTTTCCAAGAAACAGCAGCCATTCCTAGCATTAGCCAAAAGAGTGGGCTCACACTTTGTGTTACTGGTTTGTTGCAAGTCACCAGGTAAGAGATGTTTAGAAACAAAAAATGTTTTCTATTTGCTTGGCAATAGAAGGAAATTTATCAGGCGAAACTCCCTGCTGCTGGCTGGAAGAAGGCTATGCTCCACACTGCAGTCACTGCCAGTCTTGGAGAAAAAATTCTTTTCTCTTCTGAAATGTGGCCATCTGCTAAGCCGTAAGTGCACAAGTAAGGCAGACCACTAAGCACCAGAGCATCTGATACCAGAAAAAGACCAGCACACTTCATGCAGTCTCTTGACTCCAGTTGTCACCCATATCTGATACTTATGGAAGGGCAAAAACCCCAGATGTGGAATTCAGCTTACACCAGGGAGAAAACAAGTACTTCCTGACCTCAGTAGATGACAACGCAGAATCCCAGAGCAGTAACAATGTCAATATTACCAAAGATTAACAACTGTTAAATACTCTCCATCTCTTTTTTACCACGACTAACACTACTGGTAATCCAAGGATTTGTACCATTAAAATTTCCACTCCTTATTCTAAGATTAGAATAAGCCTGGAGAAAAGGAGGCTGAGGGGAGACCTCATCGCGCTCTACAACTACCTGACAGGAGGTTGTAGCAAGGTGGGTGTTGGTCTCTTCTCCCAAGTAACTAGTGATAGGACGAGAGGAAATGGCCTCAAGTTGCGCCAGGGGAGGTTTAGATTGGATGTAAGGAAAAATTTCTTTACTGAAAGAGTGGTGAAACATTGGAAGAGGCTGCCCAGGGAAGTGGTTGAGTCCCCATCCCTGGAGGTATTTAAAAGACGAGTAGATGAGGCACTTAGGGACATGGTTTAGTGGACATGGTGGTGTTGGGTCGACGGTTGGACTCGATGATCTTAGAGGTCTTTTCCAACCTCAATGATTCTATGATTACCCTCAGATAATCTCCTCCTTCAACTCCATATAGAAGCAATTCCATAAGTCATGCAGAAAGCTGTTCAGAATGGTTACAAAGCTTTTGGCAATTTTCAACTTAATCTATTCATATCTAATTAGTTTTGGACTCAGAATTAACCTTAAACTGAAGTAGTCTCCCTCTTTATATGTTTCTAGAGAAACTTGGCATATTCTCTAAATGTACTATCTGCTAGGCTAAACAACAAACTCTCCAATCCTTTTTTCATAGGAATGAATCTCTGAAGGCTGAGTTGGCCATCCTAGGAATCCTTTTACTCCTCTGCAGTTTATTTATTTATTTTCTTTTAAACATCAGGAATCAAAACTGTACCCAATACTCCAAATGGGGTCTTAAAAACAGCTTCTACAATTACACTAATGCTTCTTTGTCTCTACTAGGAATTTAATGTCTGATGCATCCCACAGCCTTACAAGGCTTTCTTACAGCTGAGTCACATTGACAATCCATCCTTCCCTCTCCTACTCCATCCTCTCTCAAGAACAACTTCCCAGAGTATTGCAAGAGTTCTTGCTCCTTTTCTCTTAAAAAGCAACTGTGCACTTCATGCTACTGCTTTCAAACCTCAGTTCAAAATATCCAATTATTTTCCTGTAAGAAAAAACAGTCCTCCACAGTAATGATATTAATCCCAGCTGTGTCATCTACAAACTTCATGGCCAAATATTTATATAACCAAGGAATATATTAAATAGGGTCAGTGCTAGCTTCAATACTCCTGGTGCCTCTCTTTAGCTTACTCCATCTTTATCTTGTAATTTCCATTATCATTTCCACCACAAAAGAGAAAGTCCTTAAGGGGTTATAGATCAGTGTTTTACTTGACTCTTGATTATGTCCATGGCATTACCCTTTTTAAGAAGCTAGCTATCTTCTAACAGAATATATTAAATTACTTCTGAAATGACTGACCTTGGGGTGGTGGTGGTGGTGAGGATTTTATCTTTATCCCTTTCCACTGCCTTCCCACCCTCAGCCACCCTTCCTCTTGCACATCAAGACTTGATACTTTTGGCAGCAAATTAGGAAACATAAATTTCAGGGGGGAGTCCCCATATTTGAAGATAGGCACTGTATCTGCCACTTCTCTGTTCCCAAATTTACAGGTTAATAAAAAAATATCTTCAAACCCATCTGCAATTTCACGTGCCAATTCTTTCAACAGCCAAGGAAAAAGCTTACTCAGGGACCATGGTATTTTCATACTGATTAGCCTAAATTTCGCTTCCACTTCAGATGCTGAATTTCCCTTACCACATTCCCATTTTTACTACAGACTCTGACATTAACCTTATGTATCATCCTTACTGAAAACTGAGTTAAGGCACTAATTCAGTATTTGGGCCATATCTCAACCTATGCCACTTCTTCAAGTGTAGCATCTCCACTTCCTCCACAGCTGTTCTCCTTCTGTTTATGAGGCTGAAAATTTTTCCCTTCACTACTTGTTTTCTTTCTGTGTTTCATTTCAACTTTTTATCCATGACTAGGCTTCAGGACATGGGCTCCTTAGATATTCATGCTATCTTTGCATTCCATGTAGTTTCTAGATTCACCCTTGCTTGGGGTGTTTGCTCAGCTGGGGAGATCCATCATTGTTCTTTATGGTAATTTCTTACTTCATGGAAATGAAGCTCAAGCTTCATGTTTTTGGCTGAAATCCTATGCCCCGTCTCCACAGTCAGATACTATCACTTCAGTTTCAAGGTCAGCCAGATGTTTCTGTACGCTATCCTAACAAGCCTTCTTTTGTACCTCCCTATTTGTGTCAGAATCTTCCTCTCCACCTGCCATCTACATGTAATGGCCACCATCCAGAGTCTTTCCAGAATGTGCATGGACAGTAGATCTAAGTTAGACTAAATTTGTTATAACAGACCAAAGCAATATTAACCTCACCATAGCTATTCCCAGCAAGCCACCTCTCTCACTAAGACAAACAACTCTTTCTCACGAGTGCGCAACAGCGTCAATCAGTTCTGAATGAGCAGGTCTGATTTCGATCTCAATGCATCCAAGAGAAACAATGAAGTTCACATTCTACCGTCCAAAAGCATAGCTGGATGCAAAAATATTTGGGGGTTAGGACTTCACAGATCCTTGCTGAAACTAATCTCTCTCTTAAATCAGGACTCATCTTTACCCTCTTGTTTGTGTTTTTCTTGAATTTGTGATTCCTCCTAACATTATTCTAAAATAATTGATTAAAAGGTAGCATATAACACAACAAAGAAACTAGATAATTTTGCAGCCCTAGTATTTTTAGCGAACATGATGATAAACCACAAAGCAGTCACTTCTATCGATGAAGCACTTTTCTGTCCTTTACGTCACCCAGGTTGGTACAGCACTACCACCAAACTAGTGTCACAGCCTCCTGCTTCCAGAACAGTCTGAACAAAATTAGCCTGTACTATGTCAAAAACTACCTCTCATGCACAGGCTGCATAACACAGCCGCTCTGCACCTTGCCAAACAACAAATCCCTTTTCCAAGACAAGCAGCTGCTTATCTTTAATGCTTTGCACATTATCTCAGCCTCCAGCCACAATGCTGCTACTACAAGTAGGAAACGTACCTGGCAGGTTATGGGGAAAGACAGAACAAGACAGGAGCGTCCACCTAAGCAAACAGAAGTGGTGGGCCTGGGGGAAGAGTTTTGAGTCTGGCAGCTCAATGGGCAGCAGGGCAGCATTGCATGAGGCAGTGGTGAGAAGCAGTGCACCAGCTCCTGGCTGTGAGTGTCCCCACAGCCCCACAGAGCTCACATCAAGCTCTCTGTGCTCGGTGGTCCTGCGAAATGGACTCAACCTGCTTCTGCCACGGTTGGTGCACAGGTTACCCAGCTCTCACTGCCACACCTGAAAGACCAAACTGATGAACCACTCGCTTTTTAGTTACAAATTCAGGAAGTCTAGCTGCATTTTTTTTTTCACTTGCATCACAGATCTCAGCAGAGATCATCGAAGATCTTAGGCTGATCAGCCCAGGCTCTGTGTGGCTGTATATATACACAGTCTTCCACACACCCCTCCGTGGGCATTGCAGACCAGGGCTTGTAGCAGCACCCTTAACAAGACAAAGGAAATGAGCACTTTAATGGCAGGCCAATGCAGATGGTGTCTGCTGGCACATGCTGACATAGTTTCAGAAGTCACAGGACCCCCTAAAGTTCAAGTATTAGAAATGGACAAAAATGCTGCACATTAACAGTTGGGAGGTCATGAAAATCATATGAGCAAAGTATTAGAAGTACCTCTGTTCTGTGAAAGAAAACCCTGGATGTTTTCTCCTGTCTTGAATGCAAAAAGGGGATGTGAAAAACAGTGACCCTGTTTTGGGAAAGAAGATCTTGGATGGGAAGATTTAGGTCACATCCGTGGCATTCCAATTATGCCCACACAAAATGAAAAACTTTGGCAGCAGTTTCAGAGAAAAAAAATGCAGGAAGCCAATAGTTTTGAGACTATCTCATTCTGACTTTGGGGATTAGGAAGGTTGAAGAAGGAAACTTCATTAACTACCTCTCTCAAGTTAGCTCTCTCACAAAGAAGGTCAGAGAGAGACCACAAGGCCCCGAGATCTTTCCAACCCTTGAAGAGCAAGATCTCTGCCCTGTTTCCTTCAATCATCTTGCTGATTTTGCACACCCACCTTTCACATCTCACAACAGACCCAAGGTCCACTGCAGCCCTTTGGAAGGACATATGTCATCTCTGATGCCACCCTCAGCCTGTCCATATTTCAGTTGCTCATCTTTGACAGTCCCCTGCTCTATGCCAGTTGTGTACCCATCAAGACTCAGATCTGTACAGGATTTTTGTTTACCTCACACCTGTACTGCATCTCACACAGGGTCCCAACCTCAGCCAGGACATCCTGGCATCACTGTAGCTTGAATGCTACTAGTAAATTCCTCCTTAATAATACCTGGTTTTCAGTCTTGGCCAGACAGTAAGGCCCAGCAATGGAGTTGAAGTCTAAAGTGCTTTCAGAGAAGAATTAATAGTGTGTCAGGGTACACCAGACTCCATCAGCTCAGACCTAGAATGATTTCCTCATCTGCTGTATTGCCCATGCCTTTCACTGCACCTCTTCATTGGACTGCAGCTGCTGCCTTACTTCCCTGGCTTCTCTTACCCCCTTCTAGATACGCACACTCGCCATTTCACTTGTCTCCTCCTTTCCATCCCTTCTGATCCCCACCTAATATTTTCCAAAACACTATGGAAACACCAACTCATTCTTGTTTTCCTGTCTCCCTCTTTTCAAAGGGCAACTGTGACATCCCCAGAGTCACCGATCTAACCACAGATAAATGCTGCCATTCAAGCCAGGATGGTGAAAAAAAAACTAAGCACATGGATACAGGTAGCACAGAGGAGCTAGAAATGGCCATATCCCTTTGGAAAGTAAGAGTCCTTCTCTAGCAAGCTATGTCCCTAATGCCAGTGCAGCTGTGCTTTGTCACCCCGGCCTGCACTCACAGCATTGATGAGGGGGCAAAAGACCCTCATTCCCTGGGAATTCCATGCATCAACCCGATATTACAGGTTTCTGCTATTATTGAGTCCTAGGAAACCTCTCAGGGCAAAGGGAGACTGAGTCAACAAGTTTGCCTAGAGAAGCGATTCAGGATGACATCACCGACTACGTCCCCAAGGCTTGACGTTCTCGCAGCACACTAGGGAAAGCCCTTGGCGGAGGACTGGGAAAACATGAAGACAACTTCTCCAATCTTCTGATTTCCTTCTGTTCACTTGGCTGACTGCTCCCACCATCTGCATTTCTAATGCTCACAGCCAGAGACAGCCACACTCCCAAAGGCAGGAGGAGTGTACTTCTCAGATGGGAGGTTAAATATGGCTCTCCTCAGCTTAAGCAACACGAGGGCTTGAAGTCTTTTTGAATCAATGAAAGATAGATAATGAAAACAAATAAAGCATCCAAGCACACGGAATGTAGAACATAAATACTCTACTAGCCGTAGTAAGATGATCATGGCAGGTATCAGACACCTGATGCTTGGCACAGTCAGCTGGGCTCAGTCTCTGTGACTGAAGTTCTAAATACCAATCCTCCTCACTCATGGATTGAATCAAGATGGTGTGACTGCTAACTACCAGCCATCTTTGGCAGCAGACTCTTTTTGAACCTAGAGGAGATGGATGGACGGACAGACAGAAACAAAGGTTAGGCAGAGCAGCCCCATCTCCTCATTTCCCACACCCGGTGTTTGCGACTCAAAAGTCCCAGGACAAATCTTAGCTTTCCTGTTTAGACAGCACAAGCAGGTGCTTGTCTGCTTGTGAGTTGGGGGCAGGACAGGTCTCCCCAGGGACAATGCCCTCATTCCCCTGCATTTCTGCCCAGGGTTGTACCCGGAGAGCATGATCTGGCCTCTGAATGTGGCAGCATAGAGCTGCTGCCAGGCTCAGCTTAACAGCCAAGACACAAATATGAAGAAGTAGTGGCAGAAAGCAGAAGCATGCCTCTCACTTCCCACTGCCAGACCTCCTTCTTTATCACACAAGAACAGGAATGCCTGCTCTGGAAAGTGGACATTTGGAGAACTGCAGATATGGCATGAACCACCCACACACACTCTGACATAGTTTTACCAACAGAAAAACCACCTCCACCCTGACTTCAACAGTTTTCTACCATCACTTCTCTCACGATGGGACAAAAGCCAGTTGGACGCATTTATTCTTTAAGGACTGTTATTTAATAGAGGACCATCTGTTGCAATTCAGACCTGCACTGTAACCTGGTTCCAGCAGTGATCCTGGAGCGAGACTGCTGGTACTCGCTCCACCTGCAAGCACCATAGAAAACAGCATATCAGTGTGTTAAACCACACACCACCTTCACACGTGTCTGTCAGTAGTGGCCTTCACAAGGGAAAGGAGATGGTATTCAAGTGATAATTTCCATGATTCACAGGTAATAACGCAAAAACACTTAAGGTAGGATTAGTCTCCCTTACTGTTTGATACCTGATAGCTGCTCAGCCTAACTGGTCATCTAAGTTCTCACTAAACAATGGGGAGAGATAAGTATCCAGAGAAAACTGTTTATCTCTGAAACCCATTCATCTAGTTTAGGGTGAGAGAAATAATCCTCTTCAGGTGACTTACTTTCTTCATGGACTTCCTTCTTCAGAGGAAGCCTAGAAGCAGCCAGTGCCTAGAAGTCTGAAAGAAGTTGTGATGACTTGCACTCCTGGGAGCCTCTGGCAGCATAGCAGTCCCTGGTCAAGCAATGCTGCATCTAAGGAGTAACTTCCATTTTGACAAAGACAGTGGCAGAGCTGCAGGAAGCTCTATCAAAGGAGCTGTGCAGATGGCCTTTGGTGCAGTATTAAAACTTGACATTTGCAAAAATGTCAGCTCCGTATGAAAGTGCAATGTTGTTCCACAGGAAAGCTTGTGGGACGAGTGTCAAAAAGCTTGAAAACCACTGGCCTAGTCAATGGATCACTGCATGGAATTGGGAAGATTTGCAATCACTTTCTTACCGATTACTGGGCACTTTGGTGGCAATCATGATGTTGATGTGTTTTGGAATAAATTATTAACTCCTGGAACAACTTCTTGGGGAAGGTGATGAATGGTCCATCTGGTGCTTTTTACATCCAAGACTTGCTTACTCGACAAATACTTGATTAATATAAGCATAAACTGTGGGTTTGTAACAATCCCTTTTAATACCAAAAGGCTCTGCTTTTCATAATTACCCACCTGTCTGGCTGGGCAACATTTTGTCACACAGGGTGTTTCAAAATCCCCACTCAAGCTGTTGTGGAGTAAACAGCTGATTATACTAAAAGTCCCAAGACTCATTCAGATCCACTTTTTTAAATACAAACAATGCTGAAAGCCAAAGACCAAGACACGTTGGTCTTAACATCAACTGCAAAGAACAAACCAATAAATTTTCTAAGACTTATGGACAGATTCCAGCACAGACACTTCATATTTGCCACCGTCCTTTCTGCAGTCATTGCAAAAAATCACGAGATACATCAAACCCAGGAACAAATTGAAAATAGAAACTGAGACACTAAGTATGTAGAAACCTAAAGAGGACCTATTATGTAATTATTGTTACTGGCACAGGAGAAACTGAAGCAGATTATTTCTATGTCAGTGTCAAATAGGAGAAGCTGCAGATAGAGTGCTCCTTCATACACAGACAACTGTAAATGGTACCGGAAGGAAATTTAAGCAGGATAAGTAAGCAGCAGAAGTACCACACAATAGTACGGGTAGGCGTCAGGACATGAAAGAGGATGCCCGACTGCAACATGAGCATGTTGCAACTTGTTCTGAAATCAATGCAATTACACTGAGGAAAATGAACGGCTTTTGCCCAGTGCTGGAAATCAGATTTGTGCTCTGCAGCCCATCCCTGCACAATAACACTTGATTTAACAATTCTTAAGATACCCCCTGCTGTTAAAAGTACTCATGTTGAAGTGATAGCAGGGTAAAAAGAATTAGGAGATTCTTAAAGAAATAGCAAGCCGTATCCAACCTACAGAGTGGCACTGCTTTCCTTTCTGCCTAGGGAGAGGGTTACCTGGAGGGTGATCTGCACCTCTGTGGGCAGCCATCGCATTGCGCAGCTCTGCCTTTACTTTTCAGTGCTATACGTGGGGAAACCCGCTGCTTTGCCTCAAGTCCCATTCATCCTTCCCTATGGCAGGGGTTCTGCCTGTCTGAATGCTGCTGCGATGAGGACAGGGCAAACAGCTTTCCTCTCCCAATGAACTCAGATCTGCCTGCAGCTATAGACTACCCCCAAGCCCCCCCCGAAAAGTCAGAAGGAGGAAGGATCCATAATGAATTGGATGTTGTAGACTAGAAAATAGTGACATTATTATAAAGATCAAAGACATGAGCATACTGTCAGCAGCAGGATTGTTATTAAAATAGACAGAAATCAAATAAAGCAACCAGAACAACCAATTAATAGGAGGACTTGGAGCCTTCCACTTTAGTGGGACTGTTTACAGAGGAAAAGAGGTGGCCAAGAGAGACAGAACAATAAATAGATGAGAGGAAGCAGACTGGGAACCTGTGTTCTCCTCTCTTGCAAGTGGAAGGGGAGATGTATAGGAAAAAATGACATCACACGCAAAACTGGTAAAAGGAAACGCTCCATTGCACAGTGCAGAACTGAGCACAGAGCCCCTGATCTCAGAAGTGCCATGTAAAGGGCCAGGTGTGGAGAGGGAGTGGTGCACGTGGTCTCAGGAGTGTGCTGGGAAGGCTCTGTGCCGTGCCCATCTCCTCTGTCCTCCCCCCAGAACTAACATCCCTTTTCTCCTGGCTGATTTGGTTGTATCTGGATAATAGTTCTCTCCCCTTCAGGACAGCTTCCCTCCCCAGCACCCACTCCTCCACCCAAGGCCCCTCTCCTGTCCTCATATGAAAGAGTATTTGGGATTGGGAGCCCTCAAGAGACAGTTTAAAGGATCGGGAGCAAGGTCGTAAGGCCGTGTTAATAGCTTCCTGCCTCCTCTCATACTGCAGAGTTTCTTCCCATCCTATATGCACATGTCATCTAAGAGGAGGAAGACTAAAAACAAAAAATGCCAAAGCACCCATGGACATTCAGTGCTGATCCCCTAAACACTGTTGAGCTGCCTGTCTGGAAAGCATCGCAGCCAGTGAGGGCAGCAGTACACAGGAAAACTCTCCCATTCATTTCACTGCCAAATTGCAAGTTTGAAGCTGAAAAAGAATTCTTTTTTCATAGATGTCAGAAGACCCTCTGAGAGTAGCAGAGCAGTACATTACCTGGCTACGCTCTCAGCTTTTTTAGCTGAGCACACTGATAGCTAGTTTTCACTAACACTTTTGCTGCCTGAACCACTTTGGCCACATCTATGTAAAGAACAGGCCTTCTTCAGAGGTATTCCCAAATAACTTTAGTGCTTACTGTGTTAGTAGCTGTGTCTATACATCATGTTTGTGACCACCAAAACATGTGTCAATCATATGGCATTCACACACAAGGGTCTAGCTTGCTTAAAACTCTAGGGCAGAATTTGAACACTGATCCCCTGGGAAAACTGGATCCACATTCAAAATTATAGTCCTTATTATTGTGTGGCCAATACAGCCTCACCCGTATTATTAAACCCTGGTAATCGCCAGGTGCTTTATCCCTGGAGTTGAGATGCATTGGCTGCATTGTGGTTATGTGTGATAATCAGTTCAAAGATCATCAGCCACCAAGCTTAGCTTGCAATCAGATAATTTAGTGATGGGCAAGCCTCCAAATTTATCCCATGTTTATCAAGTGGAGCATTACCGAACTCTCATGACATGGAAATGTTAAGCATTTGATGAGCGGAAGTCTGCGGTAATTTGTTACATGGTGGAAGTGTTAAGAAGAGCAATACTGAGAGCAAGAAATCTGCTCAGGAGTCATGGTGATTCATGGCCATACCTGGGGTCTGTATTGCAGTTCTGGTTGCAGGAAATGGTGGATGATTAGACATAAAGATGGAAGTGGGCCTTTCCCACTGTCTTTCAGACCTTTCTTTCGGCGTTGCTGCCAAAGCCCTGAAGGAATTCTGAACTCACAGACACACAGGGGCTTTTCTGCTCATTTCATCATGCAGCCTATGTATACAAGCATCACCATACACAGCCTCACATGTATTGCAAAGAAATTATTTTCATTTAAAAGAGGCTGAGCACCTCTCTCTAGTATCTCAGAACACCTTGTCTTCAGGTCACTGCTAGCTTGCATTGTGGCAGTTCCACTTCCCACGTGCAAGATGTTTTCATTACCTCTTTCCCTTCCGCACTCTTGTTTTTCCCACCATAAAATATTTGACTGCAATACAAAGAGACAAGAAAAGCAGGATAGACTACCAAAGGTCACACTAGCTATTCTGACACTCTCATTCATACCAGGATCTTTCACTGCTGCTTCCTGTACTGCTTCACTGCTGGATTTCTTTGGAAATTTACCAACACAAGTATAGTCTGTGAGTGTACATGTGCATGTGTGTATCAGCTTAGCCCAGCAGTTGGAGGTGATGGGTTCTGTTGGTACAGTGTCTATTTTCTGTGCTGAAATAGCAAGAAAAGGGCACCATGCTGTTTCACAGACATGCACTTAGATACAAGGACATGAAGAATATAGTGGGGTTTGTGACAAAGGAGAAATTCTTGTGTAAGAGAAGCCAAGGAACTCAGAAATTCCTCATGAAGTGAAATCAGTGCAGAAACAGCACTCTGCCTTTGACAGAATGAAAGGGATGAGACTGCAGCTGCATTTTTATGAACAATATTTGTTAATGAGAACATCTGCCCTGTGTATGAGCCATGGGTGTTTCAACAGCCTGGCCCTCCTGTGGGCTCACCTGGGAAAGCCCTGGAACCTGCCACTGTGCTTAACTCACTTCCAACACCTGCTGCACTTGCCTCGTCTGGGAAAGTTCTACCAATGGAGATTCAGCAGCTGCCACGGATGATTAATGACAGTGCCTCACCATCCTTACCATTAAAAGATATCTCTTGGGTCCAATTTGAATGTTCCTCCACTATAACAGCTCAGGACTTTTTGCCCTATCCACCATGGATCTGGAGAACAATTTATCTTCCTTCCTGCATGTGCTTATTTGCTTGTGCTTGTTTGAACAGTGTTATGACCCTACTCATCCTTCTCTCATTACATGGAATAGACCCAGTTAATTTCATCTGCGAAAGCACATATTCTTTAAGACTCCCCTGGAAGAGCAAGCAAGCTCCTATTCCACTTCAGAAACAAAAATTGTCAAGCTGAGCTCCTAGGGCACAGTCTTTATATCTAGTGATAACATGAGCTGTGACAGGAGCTCAGGCTCCAGATCTTAGAATGAAGCTAGTAGCCAAGAAGCTCCTACCTTAAAATTAAACATCTTTGATCTGAAGTTAAAGACAGACTAAACGTGAAAATCCAGACTCATTCCTCTCTGCAGGGTCTACCTTAGGCAGGTGCAAAGGAAGTGTGTTGTTGACAAATACAAAATGAGCCACTAGAAGGAATTTATACTTCTTGCAACTATTTCTGGGTCCTGAATTGGTAACAGCACTCAGGAAAAATGCAGGAGGGTTGTTTCAGACAGTTCAAATAAAACAGCTGCTCAGGAGGCAGCCATAAGCAGAGGAAGGTCACAGAGAGATCAGAAAATGCTGCTGTTACATTGCCTGTGTATCCCAAAGGCTGCACAGCGCTTCACTGCTGTACCTCCCAGCCAGCTTTCTCCTGACTCCTGGCTTGCTCCTGCCCAGCTCCCACACAGCCCTAACCCTCCCCATCTCCCCATAGCATGACCCATTGCTCGCCAACAACCTCACTCTCAACATCAGCTCCCTCTCCCAGACCCACAGACACACCAGCTCTTCCACATCAATACACTGCCCCTCTGCTGTGCATTTGACCCTACTTGGCTCTGTATGATTTTCCTTTTTTGACTTGGAAATAGCAGCATTGAGACTCCAAGACAACTTCTTGCCCCATCCAAGTAAAATTGCTTGGATGCAAAGGAGAAATGACATGGCAAACCCACAGTCCAGACATAGAGACGGACTCTCTTCAGACACAGACTCATTCACAGCACTTGGCTGCCAAACAGGAACATGTTCCTGCTAAGGAGACACAGACAGATCCTCATAATGTGGTTGGCTTTGAATTAATTTTTGCTTTAATTGCAAAAGTGTGCATTCCTGAAAACTACATGATTTCTCTGCCAAACGGGCACTCCAGGGGCAGAGAGAAAACCCTGATCAGTGCAGGAGCTGCAGAGGGAACAACCTGATCAGCAAGGAATGCTCCCTGCAGCTCCAAACAGGAGGTGAACTGAGAAGTTTCAGCTAGCGTGACTAAGTTTGGCAGACTGACGTCTAACTGAAGACAGCATTTAAATGGAAAGTGTTCTCATTTCACATCATTTCCCAGCAAAAGATGAAAGACCTGGAAAAAGTCCAGTAATTGCTAATCACCTACTAATACTGGGAATTTGTGTGTGTTTCAGAAATAAGAAAAACTCTCAGGAGTCTTTACAACTAACAAATAAGCAGAGGTATTTGTGAATGCTTGAGATACACCTATCCATACCAAAAACTTAGTTTGGGATTTTCATTGTGTATAGTTCCAAAAAAACACTGGCAACAAACCCTGACAAGATGAGCAGCAGTAATTTCAGGTAGCAAGAGCATGAGCTGCATTTAACTGACCATGGCAGAAACGGACATTATCAGCACATGCTCTACACACAAGCAGAATTAACTGAACATTCTGTTTTCTACTACTGTCTTTAAGACTGGCGGTTAGCAGAAACAGAGTTAGGACCCAGAAAGCAAGTCATCAAGAAAGATTATCTTTACAAACCACTCTTGACCAGAGCAACCAGAAAACATTACCTAAACATCTGCAACATTTGAGGAAAAATCTGCAGAGGGAGAACACAAGGTCCTAAACACCCAACACCTGCCATGGATAACACAAAGGTTAAGGAGAGGATGAACAAAACCTGGGAAGACATCTAGTGATGATAGGCAGGGGATTTGAGTGGAATATGAACAAAATACTACATTAAGTGGGTCAGGAACTGGTGCAAGACTGTAAAGCTTATTTCTAAGCTGTTTTTGCTGAATAGGTAGGGAAGAATCTATGTTACCAACTCTAGCGAGCTGATCACAAATTTTAATATGTCTGAAATAAACACATTTTAAGTCCCAGCTGCTAGAATCAGAGATACTCTCATGGTACAGCAAAACTCTAGAAAACAGGGTGAAGCAAGTACAATCTAAAAGACCAGACATCAAAACAAAGTACAAATTTCCACCAAATGCATTATTTAAAAAAAAAAGAAAATATTTATATATACTTAAGGAAATCCCATTGCTTTGGGGTTCACAAAATGGTATTTACATATGATGTTGCCCATATATTTCTATTCACACCCCACAGAAAACTTAAACCACAGACTTTACTCCTAATTGTTGAAGAAGGCAGAAAGCTGCTAATATACTTCTCTTAGGCCTGGGTCAGAGCAGCTTTACAACTTCAGAGAAGGAAAGGACTGTGGACAGAGACTTGCACAGAGAAAACTTCTTGGACAAAAAGAGAGCAAAGAAGAACAAGGATCCTAACATCAATATAGTTTCTCATGGGAAAATTGAGAAAGGGGAGAGGCAGATGAGAGGAGGTGGACAGAGGGTGGACAAGTTAACAGGAACCAGCCTACAGTTTGTCTGGAAACACTTAGAAAATGAGACAATCAGAAAAACAAACAAGCAGCATGAGATCCCAAAACAATGTGTTAAGCCCATCACAGAAGCCTAGTCGACCATGCACGATCAAACCCACAAGGGTGGAAAAGATGAAGACAAAGCTATGTTCCCTCATGGAGACAGGGGTCTTTCTGCACAAGAGGGGACAGCTTCTCTGGACATCTTCATTGAACAGGAGAAGGACACCCATCAAGGAGGTGGCTTGGACACACTCTGAGAGCCTGTAGCCCTGGCCTGATCTTCTCTATTCTCCTATGACTTCCAGAGTTACCAGAGGAGGAATTGCACCCACGCTACCAGGGGGGATAGCACCAAGGAATCGATAGATAGAAATGGAGTCTGGCCTTGTCAGACAGTTTGAGGACAAGAGCTTCACTCAGCCCTGCATGGGTTAAGCCCCACACAGCCTACGCAAGGAAGCCATTCTGCTTATGCCCCAGACAACTGAAAACTTGCTCGTACTGTCCTGGAGGGATGAATCATGCAGAAAGAAACTCTGGCAGACAACACGAGGAAGGAGCATCACAGCCAGAGGTCCCAAGACAAGCAAGCAAGATTCAGGCAGACAAGAGAGGGCACAGCCTTGCAGGCTGTCTAGTCAGGGCATCCATCTGCAGAGTCCATCTAGTGTAACTTCTCAGGTGTGCCGTGAATGCCCTAAGGGAATTTGCATAGCTTTTTATGTTTGATGCACCAGGCAGCCATTGGGGAAACAAAAGCATTTATCTTTTAGCTGCTCAGGTTGTCCTACATGTAGAGCATGGGTCTGGTGCCGTGACCCAGCACTATTGGCTTCAGGTGGGAGCAGGCAGTTTCCACAAGGGCTGAGAAGGAATCTGTGACCCAAAAGGCACTACAGTCTTCTCAAAACGTGAAGCAAGGGAGTGGAGCTAGGCCAGGCACTGAAGGGAATATAGCCCACATTGAGCTTGTCTACTGGGGAACCCACTTCCCACAAGGTGGGGGAAAGGGCAGCACAGACTTACAAACCCATCACTATCACAGTGGCTGAATTAGAGCTCAGTTTGCTGGAAAGGCTTCCGGGAGGAAGCCCTAGAAACTCCTAACCCCAGAGAAAAGGAGGCATGAGGCATGCCTTCAGCCATTCTTCCCAGATGCTGTGCCTGGCTCAGGGACAAATGGCCTGGGCAAGTATAACTAGACAAAAAACAAGCAAGAAATGTTGTCTGCTAAGCTTCCCAGCAAGGTCACCATCTGTCATTCCTCACAACATTAGCTCAGATGTCAGGAAGGCAAAACCCTGGATGTTTCCAGGCACCTAGAGGGAGCAGAGGAGCACATTCCCTCCGTGCTGTGCATGGATAGCTGGGGGGTAGCAGAAGTAAACAAGCCCAACTTCAGTGTTTGGGAGAAATGTCTCATTAGAACATGATGACATCTGACTTATTGAGTTACAGGACAAGGTCATGACAGATCTCGTGTTTCTCACCAAGAAACTCAGCACACATCCTCTCAACATATCATCAGCAGTACTGAATGTGATATTCCCAACACAACCATGCCTCACAGAGCAGAAAGATCCCCAGGCTGCCTCTGAGGTCTAGATTATTAAGTGAGCCTGAAATCATGGTTCCTACTCACTTGGCTTTCTGAAATATTAATGCCTATTAGTATATCATTATTCATCTGAGAAACAAAACCTCCAGGACTGCTAATGTCCTAGTAAGGAACACTTGTCTTTTCCATCGAGAATTAGGGTCTTTGGGGATTCTTTTGAGATCCCCAGGCTGCCTCTGAGGTCTAGATTATTAAGTGAGCCTGAAATCATGGTTCCTACTCACTTGGCTTTCTGAAATATTAATGCCTATTAGTATATCATTATTCATCTGAGAAACAAAACCTCCAGGACTGCTAATGTCCTAGTAAGGAACACTTGTCTTTTCCATCGAGAATTAGGGTCTTTGGGGATTCTTTTGATTTTCTTTGTAAAGTTTCAGAATATATTAAAAAAAAAAAAAATCTACTACATTCAACTTCCGTGATACAAACCTGCTACATCTCTGCTTTTACCAGCAGAAGCATCCAGGAGCTGTGTGCCTGCTCTCAGTGCAGAACACATGCCCCAGTCACACTCACTCATTTCCATGCAACTGTGACATATCTGCTGCATGCTTGTTCCCAAAGACACATGGTGCACTTAAAATATTGTTCCTCAATACCTGCTTTATATTGAGAAGTGTATTTCCAAATAAATGGTTTTATCATTCATATAGGTACTTGGTAGCTGCTGAAATAATTAAATGTTGACCACAGCTTTCATCTGAATTTCTGTTGGTCTTAAAGAAAGACTGTTGAATAGGATTAGCAACCTCTGAAAATGCATGCATGATAAAACCGCCCTCTAGTGGGAAAGTACCAATCACATCTACAGTCAACGTACAGAGGAAGGTTTGGGGGCCCACAGCACATCACGGAGCCTCAGGGGCTGGGTCAGGCAGCAGTCCCATCCTTTTAGACTGTCCCTGCGTCTGGCTTGGCTGAGGCTGCAGCTGGGCAGCCTCTGAGGGGCTGCCTGCTGCATTCCCAGCATGGCCACACCAATGTGACCAGTGGTAACACTGCTTTGGCTTTTTCTGCCAGGCCCTTCCTATACTGCCATTCAGTGGGGCCTGCAGAGGACATCCTCTGTCAGCTGGCACCACCTATTAGTTGGGGAAAAAAGACTTACTGGAAGCAAACGGAAAAAAGACGGGTAAATGCCAACTGGCAGGCAACTTAGCATTATTCAAAAGCCTTGCATTCACATGATGCTAGCACTTGGCCAGCATCAGGGCTGAATACACATCAACAAGGAAAGCTGAAGCCCTAGAGACTGAGAAGTCTCCCCCAAGGCCCCATCCACAGAGATGCCATCATGCTGTACCAGAGAGCCGAGTACACCTACAAGCCCCACTCTTCTGCCACATGCACTAGACAGTCCAGCACCTTAAAGATGTTCATGGTGTTATCCCTTTTTGCAGCACAGTGGGGTAGGGCTTGACCTAAGGATGGAGATGTGTGTCCAGCGATGGCCCAACACTGGCTTTACAGAGCAGCATCTCCTCCACTAGAGGAATGATGTGACAGCTAGGCTTCAGGAGGTCTATATGAAGGAGAAAACAAGGCTCCTTACCAAAAGAAAATGAAGTCCAGATAACTGTATGTCTCGACAGTGAAAACTTATTTCAGACAGGCTGGAAACAGGAAACAGGAACAGAGAAATTACAGCACAGAAATGGATTGTGCAATGGTTATTATGTCAGCCCCCTGCTTCCAAATGTACCTTACCCATCTTTAATTTTCAAAGCAGAAATGTTGAATTTCCAGGTGACCACACACTGTGTTTCCAAGGATACAATCTCTCTTTCTGCCCAGAAATGCTGTCTGGCAGGCCAGATTCATGACATATGCTCAAATCAACTTCCCTCCACCCCTGAAGGCACACACTCAGGCATCCCCACACTTCCCAGCTGTATGCAACTCACACCTCCCACTTCTGCCTCAGACATGTGGGCCTCACACATAGAGAAACATGGTGGTCCTCTTTAGTCCATGGAGGAGATGTGCTTAGTTTATACCTGGCTTTTCATTAACAAAACCTCACAGTCAAGGCATTTGCCATGGTTTTCTCCTCTGGGAAACTCGGTCATTAGGGTCTTTGGGGATTCTTTTTGTTTTCTTTGTAAAGTTTCAGAATATATTAAAAATATATTTTTATATATTTTTAAACCCTCACTGCTGTGACCTTCTCAGGCTCCCCAGCTGTGCTCTCAGCCAAATGACTCCAGAGATTAACCAGTTGGTCTCTCTCCAACAGTCCCACCCAGCCTTTCCTATAGCCCCAGACAAAGCTGTTAAAGCTGCATAGAATTGCAGCCCTTGTTTTCACCAGTCATACCATCTTCTCCTTGCAGGTCTCATTGCCTGTCTCCTTCAAAAAAAGTTAGTTATTTTTAGCACTTATTACTCAGTGTAGTCAGGACGTTTGTGTCTTTCCACCGTACTGAAATAAGGAAAGCAGTAATACCTCACTCTGACCTTTCCATTCTCGTTTTCTCTCTCTATGACAAGAGACAGTGCTCCTCTTGCACTCTCTCGCCACAAATTTAGAGATGCAACAGATGGCTTCCTCAAAGTACTGCCTATCCCCAAGGAGAAAGGCTAAATCACTGCACCCTTACAGATGGTAAGAAGCAAGCTGTACTGTGCTCTCGTGGCCACATTTCACAGCTGCACCTCGCAAACACTAATACATCCATATCCACTCTCTGTGCTTGCAGCACAATCACACTGTTACGTGCAAGTCCATAGCAGGGGCCTAAGGTAGGAAGATGGGGGACTTTCAGCCCTTGCGGTAGGGTCTGTTGAACATGCTTTACACAACGTCATTCACATCTCTTCAGCAACCTCTGTTGTCCAATACCATTCAATAAACCCTATTCCAACAAGACCACAACCAGTCAATAGGGAGATAAAAGGGATGAAATAGGTGCAGAGTCTAAAATTGGGTTTCACTGGGATAACGCAAGATTGCAGCATCATTTTCTCCCCCTTGTGCGGGGATGCATGCAGAAATGAGAGTGTATTCTTGGCAACATGAGTCAGCCCAGTAATGTTCCTGCTGTCATTAGACTCTGTTTAAACTCTGACCTCACATTTAAATGTAACTACTACAACAATGTCACACCAGTCCCTCCGGTCCCACCTGCTTGTACAGCAAAGTGAGCAGCAGAGCTCAGACCACCAGGGCCCCATGCTCCCTCATCCTTCAGGCATCCCCAGGGAAGATCTCTCCCTGGCCCAGGGCACCAACAGGGCAGTATTTGCCGATCCTTCACCCCTGGATGACAATCCCAGCTTCGACTCTGCTTATTATTTCTACACAGGATCTGAGGGCTCTGGCCAAGACACCACACAGACTCACATGCCTTCTGACAGAATTTGAGTCCCGAGCAGGACCATCTCCTAACCATGGTTTGTACACACAGCATTAGGCCAGGTAGATAAAGAGCCACCATGACTCTTTCCCATAAACAAGCTGTGGATCTATCATCCTGAACAGCATTCCTCCCCTCCTCCAAGAGTCTGGGATCAGCACATACAACCGTGATTAAATTGTTGCAAATATGAGCTCCCACCTTGAGCTAAAATAGCCACTGAATGAAAGTGCCTACAGAAAGACTAGTTTCATACTGACTGAATCTTGCAGTTGAATTCAGTATGCTGCAGGCTAATTCAAGGCCTTTTTTTTCTTTTTTTTTCTTTCTAAATTTATACATATTTGCTCTCTTCTACTTTTAGAAACATATCTGCAGGTTGTGCCAGTAGTTCCTTATTCATGAAGATGGTGGGGCAGGGGCTGTTAGCATTAATCTTAGAACAGAAAATTCTTAATGCTCTGACGTGGACAATTTTTCAGTATTTGACTCCAGAGCTTCAGCTCAATCACTTCAGTAGGCCACCATATTAACAAACATTTACAAAATGGAATCAGCTTAACACATATTTTTAGGCTGTCAGGTTTACTTTTCCAAGATGGGATCATTTTGTACCACACATCCTATGGTTTCCTTTGATCCTGATGATGTGAGAGCCCTGTGGGAGCAATCTAGAACTGGCCTCTAAATTAATTCAAAACCTGATATGGCCAAACTACACATGACAATTCAAGCATTCAGATCCAAAAGCTTTTTGTCTCAGGCCATTGGCTACAGCTGTAGCAATGGCCAGTTTCATAGGGTGATAATGCAAGGTCAACAGCCCTTTCTTATTTCAGCATTTATTTTTCCAATGGGTGTAAAACAACTGTTCTTCAGGGACACCAGAGGAGTGCCCTAAGGTCTATGCAAGTACTTCCCTGCTTATCTTGTGCTCTTAAGAGTAGCTTCTGCTCTCCAATATTTAGGGCTAGAGCTTGCACCCAAAGATAGCATGCAGAAGTTCTGCAAAGGAAAAGGGCTTACATTAAGGAAGATGTGCAAACTAAAGCCTCCACTTTTTCCTCAGCTCAGACTTTAGTCCTCTATTACCAACTTCAAATTGACATTGACAACCGAGAAGGAAGAGCTAAAGTTAAAACTTTGCCCCAGACTTTGTCTCCACGTTTGTGATTTTAGAATAAGGTTTGGATTAAGATATTTCAGTTTTTACTCTTATGTACATTTAGAATTTAATTGCAGAAATATTTGCCTGATCCACAGGGGAGCAGTATACTTTGAAATATGAGGATTTCAGAATAAAGAGGGTGTCCTTCGTCCAACAGTGAAGACAGACTGATCTGACATTATTTCTTATTAGAGAGTTTTGCTTTGCCAAGGTGATAGCTGTTTGTCTCAAACCATGACCCAGAAGCATTCAATCCAATTAACACATCTCAGCCGAAATGCATCCTTAGTTACTAAATAAACCGGACTAAACCTATTTACTGCATTGACTTGAAGAGAGGAGGTGTTACCAGCAGTTCTTGACTCAGCAGATACCTGGGTGAGCTCCCATCCACCCCACCAGCCCCCTCCAACAGGTCTGCAATGGAGATGGAGGTGAGAGCAAGCACCAAGTGCCCATGGGGATTCACCAAAACCCTTCTGGACCCAACGGCAGTGGCCACTTTTCCCCCTTCCCCAAAGGCAGCATTTGCCAAGGGACCTAGGGCAACATAGACACCCAGGGCATGTAACCAAGTGAGTGGTGGACTAGAAGAAAATAGAATATACGGACTTCATTGCGACTCCAGTGCCAGCTCAGCTCCCAGTCATTTTGAAACTGCCCTATACCACAGTGGGAAACTCCTCTGGCTTGGCAGAGCAGCCTGGTCTACCCTATTTGAGCAAGGCACTATATTCTTTACATATCAGTGTTCACTGGTTTCAGCATCACCATTGCATGTCAAGCTTGCTTTTATCACTTAGCTTTCTCCCCGTAACATCTACGTGTGGCAAAGCATAAATACCATGATGGGGAAGATTTTGTGTGGGGAACAGCCAGTAACAGTGAGACTCAGATACACAAAAGCGGACGTTGTCATCTCTCTGGAAGCTGTACCTGAAAGGAGGGCAGGGAAGACTGGAGGAGGGGCTGCCAAGGGGACTGAAAGCTCCATCAGGTGCTTGGTCCAGGGGGCAGACAGCACATACTGAAAACACACTGATAGGAAGCGGCCGGATTTAAAATGGAGAGTCCTTTGTCTTCCCTGGGCTTTTAATCACACTGTGGTGGCTGGGCAGAAAGGAGGACTTTAAACAACAACAAAATGTAGTTATAAACTCACTTTTATTCAGAACCTGATGAGTTGCAAGTCAACCTCCCATTGCTGCTTTGCCTGTTGGCACCCTTGAACATCCACACCAAAGCAAGGAGCTCCCCTCCCCAGCTCTCTGCCTCCCTTGCCCCCGTAGCAGAGAAAAGTGACAGATGAGGGCATCTCTTTCATCTTTCCTTTTAGTAAAAGGGCAGAAGCAATGAGAAGTCCTGCCACCAGCAGTAAGGCACAGATTAGTTATCAATTCCATGTCACCAATGTCAATCGATAGGAAGAGACAGCAGCAGGTCAAACACAGTGAGGTAACAGCACAAAACCAGCAAGCAACAAAGATATTGGTGCTTGACTCAAAGTTATTGCCACACAAATGACAGCAAAGGCATACACTGACCAAGCAAAGAGTGGGATAAGTAGGAGGATGCAATAATTTGGAGTAAAAAAGCAGAAGTCAAGCTAAGCATGTAGCTCAGAGAACTGCTACACAGGAGTACTTTGTGTCAAGCAAAAGTGAGGTTTCAGAGAGGGCATGTAAACTTTGAAACTGCAGGAATAAGGGAAGCGAAGAGACAATATCATTTTGCTCTCCACATTAAGAGTGTCTCCTCTGCAAGAAGTCTGACAGAGCAACAAAATGGAGGGTTTTTTTCATGGTCTTGGGGTTGATTTCAAGAATAAGTATTTGCTCATTTAGAGTAGTTCTGCAAACCTCAGGCGGTATTGCAGTCTGACTAAGGGATGTGCAACTCTCAGGTGGATAGTTTCATTACTTCGCAGAATTGGGACAGGTCCTCAGAGGGAGAAAAGAGGTTCAGTATCGGGAGTTTCCAAGGTTAGGGGGATTTTTTTTTCTTCTTTCTGAGAATCCATATGAGGAGGAAGAGCTGTGGCAAGGATTGGAGGACTCCCTCTCCTAAACCATGCTAACCATATGTGACAGCATGCAATAAATAGCTCATCAGCAGAGAGGTGGGGCTGTCCCTTAAAGTAACCTGCTCAAAGCATTCCCTCACTTCCAAGGAAGAGGAAGGAAGATCAACCATTTATCACCTGACACAGGAAGGGGAGGAAGAGTGATGCATCCCTATCTGCTCCTGCCACATACCGGAACAGCTGTCTCCTCCCTCATCCTCCCGAGCACCTACCAAAAGTAAGAACAGCCCAGATGGGAAAGCTTGGTAACACCAGTAACCATGAAGTCTTGCCACAATGATATTCTGCTTTGGAGTCATGTGGCCATGTAAGAGCTGTCAGGTTCATCAGAGATAAAACAATGACCACTCTGCAAGGCATAAAATAAAAATGTATGTTGTTATTTGGGGGAGGGAGGGATTGATTATAAAACAGTTTGTACCAATTTGGATTACTTGTCACCAGCCAAGAGTCCATGCAGCTTTAAGATGCAGTGTTACATATCCACCTTCAAAATGGACCATCTAACAGGGTGCAAACACCTGCAAAAAACCTGCCTCTCAACCCCTCTAGAAGGGACTTATCAAATTTTCCAGGATTTCCCTTGGAATTACCCTTGGCTACTACAAATGCTTTCAGCAGCATTTTCAAAAGTCATTAGCCCATATGAATATTTCAATTTCCACTTGTCTCTGCTGGAGACACCACAGTTAAGCTGATTTTCTAAAGGTCCACCACTCAGCACTGTTTGGAAATGAGCTCCATTTAAAGTGTTCTCATTTGGGCACCCATCATCAGATATGTCTAAAAAGCCCTTCCTCTATCACTGCCATAAAGATTAGGTAATAGCATAGACCCAGGGAAAACCAACCACAAGTAGGACAGCCCTAAGCACTCTCTAAATTCGAAGGGAACTTTTGCACATTTGCAGTTAAGCAGAGACTTAGCTGTTTTGCTGAACTGGTGCGTTATGGCCCAATGCAATAAGGAATATGCCCAAAAATGATCATTATAATGTCTTAGTCTTGTATTCTGCTTAACAAAACCAGAGAATTTTACCAAGTGTTCCCTGCATTACACCTTCCCCACAGGAATTCCTCATCCTGTTTGCTACTGATTCATCCCATCTGAATTTTAATGCCACTAAATGATACCAGCATTACAAAGAGAAAATCCTTATGTTCTTTTCTTCCCTCTGCAGGATAAAAAGTACAGAGAAGAAATGTAATTCTGTTGCTTAGCAGTGAAAATACTTCAATGAAGATTGATGCCAAAGCTCCTGGTAACATCAGCAGGACTGCATCGAGGCAGTAACCAGAACATCAGGCAGATGCAGCATCACAGGAGGGAATTAGGAACATGCTTTTCCCTTTCCACAGTTCATGGATCAGACACATGCACATCACACACACCTGCAGCATCCTCAACATGCTGGGGCTGGAGCTGCCCCCTTTCCTAACCCAATGGCAGGAAAAGGAATGGCTCAGCATCCCCTGCATGGGCAGGCAGTCATGGAAGAGCCAGAAAATAACCATTACACCTCTTTCGGATATGTGCACAGATGCCCTGTGCCTCAGTGAACTCCAAGCATCCCCTGAAGAGGAAAATGCTACACCTTCCAAAGCAAAGGTGCAGCGTAACCTGTTTGCCAGGCAAACTTGCAAATATCAGAAGAAACCATAGCCCCTCACTGTGGCCCCCCGATCCAACTCCAGAGTAACTTCCTCTTGCCCCAGGTTCATCACCACCAAAGAGTCCTCTGCTTCTGGGAAGGGGCACAGTGCCATCAGTGACTACACTGTAAGAGTTAAGCATATGGCAAAACATTCATACTCATCTTACTAGGCTGCTCCCATGTTCCCAGCTGCTTGCTACATGTTGACAGTTACCAGCAATGGAGAACTTATGTTCTGCTGTACTGCTCAGAGACCAAACTGGCTTTCTAGAGATGCAATGGAACTGAACTGCTCTCTCCCTGCCTTTTCTTCTACTACATTTTTTTTCTAGTCATTATCATCCCCTTTCCTGATCCTTTTCTTTCCAAACTATAGCCAAATTCTGATATTTGGACAGCACAGATTTGGCAGCTCCCTTAATGAGGTCAGACACGTAGCCTGAAAGAAGTAAAGCATTTTTAAGCAACAATTCAGATCTGCACTGGGCTCCATGTTCTTCCCCTCTGCAGCAGTGTTGGTCCTCCTTACCGCTCCCTTGTCTCCCCTCACAAGTAACAGGCATATCTATCTCTACAGTCCCTTCTCTGGCCCATCTCAACCCCCATACCCTAACCCCCTGGCTCCCAGAGGTGTAAGCATCTTCCCTGCCTCTTCCCTTTATCCTCAAAAAAAAAAAAAGCAAATGAAAAAATTATTCTATATCACATGCCAGCTAAGCCACTCCTGCCTCTCTCTACTCAAGCCCCAGCATTTAGTAGGCTCTCCCTGTTTTTTCCCTTGCCACCTCTCTGCTTAGCAGGCTCACTACAACTGTGCTACTTCTTTTTGTCCACCACTTTCCTCCAAGGCAAGCCTGGCCTTCCCCAGTTTAGGAAGTGCCAAGCTACATACCAAGATTAGGGATAACCTGCAACACTTCTACACGAAACCAAAGCAATCCAACCAAACACATGGGAGTGACAGGCTGGATCCCCAGCTACTTTATATCAAACAGACGCTGCTAAACGGCTTAAAGCTTTGTTCATCTGTGCCAGTGAAGTCTGGCTCACAGGAAGTCCAGCTGGCAAGACGACCATAATAAAAGTTAAACATAAGTGTACCACAGACCTATCTGGGTCACAGGAAGCAGAGATCACACAGAAGTATATACTACGAGAAATGTGTGCAGAGGAGGAAGGTCAAATTTCCTGATTCATGCTTTGCAAAAATGTCAACAGAAGGTTGTCCCCAAGTGTCAGTGCTGCAGCAGCTATCACTTTCTTTTTGGGTGTTTTCCTTACTCACTTTGAGATGCTTGAAGGAGACCTGCTTAAAAGCTGCTGCTGCTGCATCATCAGTGCAATCTGGGGAAGTTTCTTACTACATACTGGAGATGGGCATTGACAGCAGACAGGACTGTACCAGCACATGTGTGGCAAGCCCCAGGGAAGTTCCCTGTGACTGCACAGGCTGTTTCAGTAGGAAGTCCATAGTGAGTTGTTGGGCATGTTAGTTACAAGGTTACCTTGCAAGCACAAAACCTTACATACCCTCCTTTTCAGACATCAACTCCCCAGGTTACCCTTCTCAACCTGCCTTACGGATGTCAAACAACAGCTCCCTGATCCAAAGTTGTTTCTTCTGCCTGACCAGGATGGAAAGTGAGGCCTGGGGACATAGAGCAGCTCACAGCAGAACTGGTAACAGAGAGGAGGCAGCCTTCTTGGCCTAGACCTGCACTGACTTCATAGCACTCCTAAATGATTCCTGTATTCCTGAAAATTTCATTCTAACTGGAAAGAGCCTGACAAGGTGGGCTGATAACTGTTTTGGACTTTTACCCATGAGAAAACTATAGGAAAAATCATGCAAGAGTGCTGCCACTAAACAGCCAGGTAATTCTGATCCAGCCCCTGTTACAGGGACCTAACCCAAACAGCATCCCAACACGTCCAGAACAATTCGTTTTGCATGGGTGCGAGTGGCAATACCAGACATGAGGTGCCAGAGAAGCAGGGTCTTGAGCTGTACAAAAAAAGGTGAGTGGAAATCCAAGCAGTCAAGATATCCATCTGGCAGTGAGGGTCTGCATGTCTGTGGTTAATTCAGCACAGAGCTGAATCTTACTAGTTCCTGGAGCTCTTTCATCCCATGTCAGCCTCTTCACAAAATCAAGATTACAGAGAATGAAGCTGTCATTTCAGCTTGAATGTCTAGTAAGGACAAAAAGCCCTCTGCTTTTGAGACTTGAGCTCAACTTTCAGTTCATTTATTTCCACCTGCATCACTTAAAGACTGTGCAGCTGCTCAAGGAAGTCCTCATTGTGGAGCAGTGAGGCAGCTACAGCCTTCAAAAGACAACACAGCACTTCCCAGAGTCCTTCAAGTTGACCACTGATTTATTTTAGATACTCAGGGGTGGTTTTTTTGTTTTGGTTTTGGGGTTATTTTTGCTTTATTAACTGCAGTCTAAGAAATTCAGGTAAGACATGAGCAACACCTATAAAAAAGCACAAAGTGTCCTCTGAAAGGGAAGAAGATTTCTAGCTAAATAGCTGCACTTGGACACAGATTTACAAGGCGGGCCAAAGTCCCACAACGCTCCTCATAAGTCCACAGCTCCTATCCAGCTAGTGCTGGGTTCCCCGTGGACACACTGCCACCGGTGCCACAGAGGACAAGGTCTTAGCAAGGTGAAAGGAATGACATAAGATTTACTGCAGAATGAGGATCTATATCAAGGTTGCTATATCAAGGATTTAAAACTGAAACTCTGCAAGAGAACTAGATCCTCCTTCTCAAAGACGAATACTAACTTCAGGCCAACAACAACAAAAAGCAATCTCCCTGCAGAAGAACTCAATGGTTTCCCTAAGGTTTCTTTCACTTTTTGCTTAGGCAATTTGTGGTGGCCAATGATAAGCTGGGGTAGACGGAGCGTGTGCTTGATTCAGTCCAGAGACACATATACTCGGATACACATACAGATCTGTTCACTTGCTGCTTCTGCTCTCACAGCGAAATAATTGCCAAAATATTCTCCATTACCCTTGCATCTTCCAGCCAATAATCTAAAAATGCATTACAAGCTTTTAATACCCCCCCACAACCTCTATCCAGTAGAACGAACAGATTTTAGCACCCCAGAAACTGAAAGAGAGGCAAAAAAAAATTACTTGGACCAGATCCACTAGCAAAACTACAGGGAAACAAGTAATAAGTGCAGCTTCATTTGTTTTAAGCCCAGCAGCCTAAGATCATCAGAACAACAGGCAGCACACACGGCTTCATCCACAGCTGGTGGGTTTGACTTGATACTCTCCTGTAACGCACAGGCCACACACGTCCCTAAAGATCAGAGGTGGGAACGTTCCCACTGCCTGGTGCTGGACGTCTGCACTGCACACACACTGCTCAATCCCTACAAGGTGCAAAGCCCAATTTCCAAGGAGGTACAGGCATTTCCCTCAGGGACTAGACACTACTTGCATCAAAACGAAGTGGACAGGAGTTCAATGACCAGGTACGGCAGGCTGTCACACACAATGCATCATGTAGTATGGGCATGCTTGCCTGTAAATAAATGGGTGGGTGATGGTGAGCCTTACACCTCCTTATACTACAACAAAATGTGAAGGGGGAAAAAGTAAAATATCTCCCTGACTCCAGCACTTTGAAAACCTTGTTGCTGGTTTCATCACTGCTGACACTTGTCAGGTGATGCTGCTCCCCAAAAAGGCTGCTAAAACCAAGGTATTCTCTACATTGCCAGACTTGCCATGCTGCAGAGTTGATGCAGCTGCACTGATTTCCCTGCTGAATCACTCCATCCCACATCACAGCGGGAAGAATCCCTGCTGTTGGAGCAGTATACATGCCTCTCAATATCACAGATGCAGCTGAAGGGCGAGTGTTACCACTGGGGGCACAGAACGGGGATTTTACACAGCCACAAAGAAGAAAGGAAGTTCAGTAAATGAACTATTCAATCAAAAGGAAAATTACCATGACAAAGGTCAAACATTACTACCTCACGTAATTTTCCTTCTCCTTGCCCACTCCCCCGTCCCATCTCCCCCCACACACTTCCTTCCTCTCCTCCCCCATGTAGCACCCCAGCTAACACGAGTCTAGGTAACAGGCACATTAAAAACCATATTTGTTGCCATCTGCATTAGTAGATGGTAGTGACAGATTCTGTGTCAAATTTGCGACTGCTAAGACTGAAAGAAGCACTAGTCCAAGGTATAAGTAGGGATGCACATAAATGTGGCTGGGATGTTAAAATAATATGCAAAAATAAAAGGAGGTGGTGGTTCAAGTTGAGGAGCTTGCAGTTTAGACACGAGATCACTATAGAAAAGATCTCTACCTACGTCTGTTTCAATGCATTCGGATTGGCCAATTTGGACATGAGAAGAAGCTCTCCCCTTGCTCAGATTGAAGTCAGGACCAAAGCAACCAAGTTAGCCTAATGGCACAGGGCAACAGAGACTCCCTAGCATTTGTAGCTGCCACATAACTCCAGGCCAGCTCAGCCACAACAACCATCTCTTAAAATTTACCACGTGTGTTCATTCTTGACTATGTGTGCAATTCCCCACTGTTACAAGCCAATAAGCTAAGAGAAGGACAAAGATTAAAAACTGACCATGCAGAAGAGGGAAGCGCCTGATGGAATGCTATAATACATATGAAACTTTAAAATGATCTCTTTCTTATGGCCACGTTAAAGACAAGTGCTGTGGCCGCTACTGAAAACTTGTAGAACTGCTTCTGTTAATAGTTCTGTTAATCTTTCACCAGTTGTAGTAGTATTTCCCAGGAAATCCCTGTACTGATCCAAGGAACAACAATTACTATAGCAAGGGCAGGGAATTCTGAAATGTAAATACTGAGCACTCAGCCAGATCAACCCCCCACCAGATGTATCTGTCCACGTTGGGCTTGGTAGGCTACCCACATGCCACAGCAGGTGATCCATGAAAAACCTGCTTAGACTTCAAATTGCTACAACTATCCTATCTCCTAAACACTGACTGCTAAATCCGAAGGAAACCTGCCAGCTTCTGAGTGCCTTGCTTTCTGTGGCTTCATCTTGAAAGTCACGCATAAATCAGTTCACCAAAACACAAGACAATATATAGTCCACTCATGGCAAATGACAGAAGAGTTACTCCATGCTGAGCTTCAAATGAGAACATGAAGCCTTCCTGCTTAAGAGAGGAGAAAGTACAGAATTTTCAGAATGACTGTAGACAATGTTCACAACACGGCCTGCCAGCATGGCCCTTGCCAAATGCAAACCACAGTGCTTAAAGGCATTATGGTGAGGAATTCAAACAAGTAATAACAGCTCTGATACCATGCTAAATGAGTAGCATCCGAAATGTACACAAAGGACAAGAGGCCAAAGCAGTCAGTCAGTGGGAATTCACAGATTACTGTATATGATGCTACCAAAACATTAGGGCTGGGAAATATGGTTGCATAGGTGTGTTGTTAGAAGAATTCTTTTAATTTACAGTCAGATGACTGAATTAAAAGACCTTAAATGACATTATCCTAATTTATGTTATATAACCACGGGCTGGCTAATTCCTTCATTAAGCTCTAGTTTTATGGTTCAATCAAAGCTTTTCCTCTAGAAAATTATATGCTTTGGTTTAAAGTCTTAAAGTGACAAAGTCAGCTCATTTCTGTTATTTGCCTCAATGACTAGCTGCTCTCTGATAAAACGTCTCTTAATTCCAGACAAAACTTGTCTAATTTCTTCTTCAAACAAAATATCTTTTTGTTATATATTTTGATCTTTAAGCAACTAAATTCTTTTTTGAAAGAATGATAAATGTTAAAAACCTGCATTTGGGAAGTGCTGGGAGAATCACAAAAAGCCCATCCTACTGAGACCACATCCTTTGGAGCTTTGCTAAACAAATGCATTCTGGATTTTTTCAATTTTTTTTTTGGCCCACCTGCTGTAATTCTCTCTGTCCAAACCAGGCATCAAAACAGCATAAAGCCATAAAGGAGAGTAATATCTGAGGCCTCCTAATATTTGTTGCACATCATCACTTCTCATCTGTCTTTCCCTCCACCAGGGTGAATTTGGAGGCTCACTGAGCTCATTACAGAATGAATTCTCCTCCTTAGACCTAGTACTCCAAGTATGTGCTGAGAGTCAATGCCCTAAATAAAACATGAGGGAAACCTATTTCCACTCACAAATCATAGAAGAAGCTACATCAAAAGTAGGTGAGTAAAAGAAAGTTTACCAGAATCTGAAAGAATAGAAAGTGTCAGAATACTGCACTGCACTATTTAGCAATGAGCTATGAGATGAAAAATGGTTAAAAGCAATATGGGAGGCCATATCCCTAAAACAAGCATGACACATCCTAACCCAACACGATAGGGCTAGCTCATTCTCAACTATTTGCAAAGTTTTTGATGGGCAGGCCAGAAAGGAATAAAGAATGGTTTTCTGTTTGTTTGCTGACCAAAGACCAACACAAAGCCAAAAAATAAAATTTTTTTAGATGTAGAAAAAGGCTCGGTTCCATGGGCAATGTTTCTTATTTCATCCAAAGTATTTAATCCATCTCTGCTTTCCTAAAACTTCCTCACCCCTGTAACCTTATCATAAGAAAGCCATTACCGTATGTTTGGCTTTATATTTAGAATACAACATATTTAGAAGATGACATTGCCGAAATTGCCCAGTATCAAAAACAATTGCAACATAGGTCTGCAACAATTTCCACATACATAATAGCCAAAATACTTCAGCTGGGTTGTTATGACAAGCAGCATTATTCACAATTGACTATAATGGGCAGTGATCATAACAATCATTATTTCTGAATTTAAAAATGCTCATCAGTCCTGGACCAGAGGAAATTGCATGGCTGTTGTGGGTGTCGGGGTTTCTGAACTTTCCCCCTAGAGGTTGTGAGTGGGGCCGATCTCAGCCCTAAAGCACAGTAGGGAACAGTTCCTCTGATCCTTGCAATTATCTAGACTAACTTGTAAAGCAATTTTGAAATTCTTTACTGAAAGCAGAATGAGAGAAGCTTCATTCTTGGAGTGACAGGACATTCCTACACACTTCCCATGAATGTACAGCCTTTGGACATGGCTTGCTGCTCTCTGAGTAGAAAAGGACTATGACTTAGGGGGAAAAAAAGTGTAAGATGTGTATAAATGCCTGAGTAGATTCTTTTCCTCACTGAGTTTATTTTGTATGTTGCCCTTGTGCATGGAGGATTTGCCTCTGGTGTGACAAGGCAGTCAAACAAAAAAAAAAGCTTTTCACAACAGCAGTTAATTTTTTGACGTATATTCAAATGTGACTAAATTTGCAGTTGAATGCATTAGCAAATGGAGATGAGGACAAAAGCAGACTGCCAGGAGACAGCAATTAGCACAGCAAGAGGTGACTTAGCTGAAGCAGCTGTGAACTGTGCTCCACGGAAGAACCAGTGACAGGCAGAATTACATTAGGGAGGCTGATCTCACCTCCTTAAAACTGCCCACAGTGACTGCCTTTGAGGGAAGCACCAGGCAGTGCACAGAAGCGATCCGCAGTATTTAGAAGTCTAGGGACTAGTGCTTTGGACCGAGCTTACTCATGGGAGTATGAAACAGGTGGCTTGTCAGGGCTCAAGTGCCAGGTAGAACAACTGCAAAGTGATAGCTCACCCAAAACAGCCAGGTCACTACTAACAAGTCGATGCATCTTCTACGTACCAAAGCATTCCCTGTTCTGAGGGGAACAAGAGAGACTGTGGAGGCATCTGAACCCTTCCCTCTCCTGCAAGTGTTTGCTGAAGGTTTTGGTACAAACCTTTCTTCAGCAATTGTGATTTTTTTGCACACTGTACCAAAGATCTGAGCTAACCAACTGTAGGCATCATGGGAAAGCTGGAGAAAGTGGCAACCCCAGAATTATCCAACCTCAGGAGGGAAATGAGATTGTTTGACATCGCTAAATTGGAAAGAGGGAACTTCCATAAAGGACACTCCTGTTGTCACCATTTCTTATTAAAGTGACAGTGCTTTTCAGAGATTCAGGCAGCACGGGCTGAGCACTGATCCAAGACGAAAAGCTCCCCATCTCTCACTTGGAGGAATCCTGTGCTGCTGGGCAGAGGGAAGCACAGAGGTGACGTGAAAATCTGAACGTAGGAGTGGGAAGACCATTGGACATTGTGTCCAACTAAGCCAGCTCCTAAAAGCCTTTTTTTCTTTTGGGTTCAGACCAGGCAAAGCCTCGTTCCAGAACCATGATGCTTATTTAGAATATCCGCTGCTTTTCTAATGAGCTGGATAAAATAGCACAAAGCAGAGGAACTGTTCTTGCAACTAGAACAGGCTTTTACCTTTTTACAAAGGTAAGAAAGACTATGGAAAAAGTTGTTAGTTCCCTTTATGAAGTGTACAACAAAAATAAAATCACATGGAAAAATTATTATTAATGATGCAAGATTCAGGAAACACCTGAAATAAGTTTGCCTCTGCCACTTCAGTTTGGCTTCCTTTTATGCACTCATGATATAACTTTTAATTACCCCTAAAAATAGTGTTTTCCCCTAAGCATCATTGTGTCATCATACACAGGACAGCCAAATGATCATTTACTGTTAGTTGGCATTTGTTTCCTCCCCATTGTTTAACAGACAACCCAATTTAAAACTTCCACCAGAAAGGGGTAATTACTTTTCTCTTCAGGAGATTTTTCTATAATTGTCACTATACAACAGCAGAGAACTTTACAAGCATTATGACCCTGTGAGATGCAGACGGACATAATAGCAGGGAAAGAACAGGGCAGTTTGGAGAGGGACAGACCAAATGGCACACCACTGATGCAGGTGGTTTGTCCAAAAAAAGCCAGAATATACTTTTCTGGGAACAGTGCTGATGACCAGCACTGACAGGCACAAGAACTAGGCTGCAGGCAGCTCCCTCCCAAGAGTGCACAACAAAATGGATGTGGCACACCAAACAGACTGAGCTGGTCTCAAGGCGACACAATCCCAAACAAACTTGTTATAATGCAAGAGTTCAGGACCCCTCTGGTTGGGATCCCCTCCCACAGCTCTCCTTTTAGCCTTTGGACAGCTCTGCTTTGGCACTTGCTATCCACAAAATTCAGCTAGGCCTGGACACCACTAGATTGTTGGGTCCCAGTTTCCCAGGAAAGTTCTGCTGCAGGACAACTCACAGTATTATATTTCAGCTCAGATAGTTAAGGTGGTCCAAGTTTTAAACAACCGAAAATAGGGTTTTCCAGCTGAGGCCTCAGCTGTTATTAATAATAAGAAAAGGAACCAGCTGCACCTCTACCACTTTCCAAGAAGTCAAACCATCAGTGAAAAAAATGTTCCTATTTTCATGAAGAATAGAATCCCAACAAGGTGATGGTGGACACCCCTCAAACTTGAAGCAATTCTCCTACGTAGTAGATCACTTCCTCCTTCATGCTGCCTTCACAGAACCCAGCAAAGACACACAGTTTAATCCTACCTTGATATTTGATTCAGAGTATTGGCTGAGAATTTGTAAAATGCAGTAATCGGCTGCCACAGAGAAAAGGTAATTTCTTCTTGTCCTCTAACTTGTAGCAACGCGATTTTCTCAGAAGCTGTGGGATACTCAACTACCCAAGACCAACCCAGTATGGAAAGCAGGAGATGTTAGAGATAATCATTTATTCCCCATTACTACTAACTTCAAAATACATTCCAAAGTCCTGATTAAGTCTTACAGTCTCCTTTGCCTTCAAACTGATGCACAGGCATCAGAGCATACACAAAAAGAAATCAAGTAGTTCTGCTCACTCCAATTAAGAAAATAGGAACGACAGCACTTTGACCCAGTAGTTTGTATCTGAGCAAGCAGAGGACTTCATTGCCCAGACAAGAGGACAGCTACAAAGCTACTACTGCTGACTTCCAACCTTTTAGGGTCCAAGAGCACCAGCTTCCCTGGTGACTGACCACTGATACCGTTGAGGGTCTACTTAGCTACCCTTTCACTGAAGGTAAGCATCACTCAGGGTAGTTTTCATATCTTAAAGACTGTTCTGTGATTTTAATTATCATCCCAAAGGCAGAAAATGTATATCATAGATGACAAAGAAGTTAAACCACGTTTATGCCGATTGAAAGCCACTGAAGCAAATGGAACTTTATGAAAAAATAAGTCTGACGCAAAACTGTAATAGTTTATGTGCAACAAAACCACCTTCTCAAAGCAAACCAAGACTCACTTCTGCAAAGAAGTCCTTTAATGATTTTGGCATATTGAATTCAGCCAGTATGTTCAGAGACAGAAATAAATTTTGATGAAAAAGCCTGTTGAGAAGTCAATGAGCAGCAGCAAAAGTTACAAAACACTAGTTGCAACCCTGGTGGACTATCATACTCATCAAATAATAAAGCTCTTTGTTTTCCTGACTTGATTCCATTTATTAGAGTGGAAAACTCTCTTCTTATTACCACTCTTACAGCTAGGAACCTTCAAGGACAACTCTGCTGCCCCTGCGCCCTGAACTCCTGCCCACTCTCATTACTGCCCAGGGAGCTGTAAGAGTAAGCACTGGGAGGCAGGATGACTTGGGAAGCACCCAGCACCAAGTTGGGAGAACACTATGCAACTTTTCCACTTCCTTCCAGGATGTGTTGTGTCTCTTTACCTTGCTGCTGAGGTATTCAAACACAAGGAGAAAGGGGAAACTTAGTTTTCAGCCCATGGTGTCATGATCCAACAACATCAGCGCACATTTTCAATGTCCACATGTGGGTCTTTTACAACAAAGGCGTTGATGGGAAGGTCACCCTATGCAGCTGAGTAAATCTACAGTTATGTTGCAGAGGGCTCAAGCAAATACCTCCAGCGGAACTTTTGATCTCAGTGTCACCTGCTTCATAGCCCAGATGCATTCTGCAGACCCACAGCACCAGGGCTGGCTTTGCAGGAAGTGCCTGTGCTAGAATGAGGTGGGGTGACTATCTTGCTTTAACCCTGCCACGGCTCCCTTACCCTCTAAGCAAAGTGCACAAGGGGAAATTCCAGTCTCCAAGTCCCGTGGTGAGCTCAGACAAATACATGTATTGAGGTCCCAGTCATGGTCCTTGACTACTGGCTCTAGAAACTGAAGTGGCACTCTGCGTATTACTCAGCAGCATATTACTCTGACATTGTTCTGAGGCACAGTTCATATAACCATGGAAATAATGCTGAGTCACACCACAGGGAGAGGGGTTTTCCCTCCATCCCCATCTCTTCCTCTCCCATACGACAACCTGACAAATGATCATGTTGGGTGAGTGGTGGGACAAGGCCTCTGACATGGCCTGAGGATGTCAGTGCTTCTCTGAAGAGGACACAAAGTTACTTCCCAAAGGGTCATTCCGTTCTTGTTACCACCGTGACGTGGCTCAGTCCATGGTTTCCTAGAAGACACATATTTGCTGTTCAGGATGAGATTAAGCAAAGCGTAAATTCTAAATGCTTCAACAAGCTCACTCACACTGACTATCATCCAATGTAATACAAAACTGAGCTCGTCTCGAACTGCCCTAGCCAATGGACACCAGAGTGTTTTGAAGAGAAGAGAGCTGCTCAGACCAGTTATTCTGTATAGTTATCAGAGGACTAGCAAAACCTAAGGCAATTTCCTGCAGGCTTGGAATTAACAATGGAGGTCCTGAGCCCATTTAGATGGGTGTGAGGGCAGGGTCCAGAGCCGCTATAGAGAGTACTTTGCTGCATGGTCTGCTGCACTCTTTTGTGAGAGTTTGTTGAGAAGATAAGACATGATATCATTCTTACACTGTGGCTGACTTAATTCTTCATTGGAAACTAAGATCTGCTACTGCACCAGTACAAGAAGTTGGATTGGCACAGATAGAATTAGAAAAGGCACATGGTTCTCAGGTGTTATTGCAGCAGGGAAAAGAGTCTGCCATCAGCTGGACCTTTAGCTCCATGAGCCCCTCGCTTGCAACAGGATCTAAATTATGAGTCCCCAGAAAAATAAAGAATTATTTCAACTTATCAGTAGGTCATCAACTTATCATCTTCCTTCTCAGATGGGGTGACTTCCTAAAACTCTAGCTCTAACCATCCCAAGGCAACCTTCCAAAATTAGCCTGAGTGATGAGCTATTCTGTCAATGCACCTGCAGACAGACAGCCCCAATCTTCCTGTTCATGCTCAAGAGTCTTCCCAAGCAGCAGATTCCACCTGAAGGCAGGCAAAGGTTTTGTGTTTCCCTACCTCTGTTAATCAGAGTCAGTGTGGACCATCCAGATGATGTGGAGATGGTTCATGCAGAGGTTTTCAGCCACCCAGTGTTTCTGCTAGGATCCAAGGGAATGGGCAGTATTATACTACGCAGATACCTCCCCCCCCCCCCCCCGGGTCTTCCCTTCCACCCCC
>NW_008794624.1:1451430-1464434 GCF_000699145.1 Aptenodytes forsteri | reverse complement strand
CCCCCCCGGGCTTTCTCTTCCTCCTCCTCCTGGTAATGCAGGCTTAGGCCTGGGAAACATTGTTACCCAAGAAAAATGTAAAATGCTCAATTTTCCCTAGGAAAATTCAGAAATTTTTGCCTCTTAATTTGTCTTTCTAGAAAGCTGAAGTGGCACATTTCTGGTTAGGTTCTCCAAGGCAGAAAAATGGCAGTTTCTTGAAGCACTTTTGTTCTAGGTCAATTTGCTATTAAGACACATTAACTTGAAAGGCCTTGGTGAAACACCAGAGCTGTCATCCAAGTGCTTTACTTGTTTATCTTTACGAGCAGACCAATGCTCCTACAGTGCATCACAGCCTCCTCTCCAGTAGCACCAGCGTAAGACTTTATAGGAATTGCTCCCAAAGGCAAATTCCCATACACCACATCCCTTAGGAGCATGCTGAAGCAAATGAAGAGAGAAGGCTCCAGCTGGGAGATCACAATATGCTGACATTTTCCTTGAGGACAAGGCAAATAACAAGGCAATTTTCAAGTAACTGTTGATATTCCTCTTCCACAAATAGGTCTGAGATTGTTTATTCCCAGTGCAGGACAAAAATGTTATCTTTAAACATTCACATTTTCCATGGGAGGAGAGTAGATTTTTTTTTTTTCATGCAGTCTCTCCAGTACCTTCTGTTTCTACATCACGAGTCATACCCCTGTCAGTGAAAGACTGCATTCTCTGCCAAGCAGGAGACACCAGCAGGGCCATCCTCTGGGAATGCACAGTTTAGAAATCCAAGGCCTGTCCTCATAGATATGTTTATCAAAAGAAAGCATTGATTTACCTTGGATGAGGAAAATGACAGAAGTGATCTGTGCCTAAGAGATCACAGCATGTTTCCCTTATGTGAGCTGTGCCATCTCATCTGCCTTGCAAAAGGACTGCACCTTTCTGTAACAAAACTTCTTTGAAATTCAAAAATGCTAAAACCAGAAAATAAAATCATTCCTACTGTTCAAAAGCTCTGCTTACACAGACTGTTCTGAACTACTTTACCAGAAATTCAGGTAGCAGGGGAACACACTGCAGGTGCAGATAGGCATCACACCTCAGCAGTGGAAGGATGACACATCAGAAAAGCAGAAAAAACTTTCTTTTCAACCCCTACATTTAATAAAAGGGTAGAAACATATAAGGTAGGTTTTATGTTCTACCACAGGACATTTTAGATGCTGTCACAACTGTTGCACAGTTAACCTTAATTTCCCTGGAATACAAACAACAGCATAGCTCTAAGGAATGACCAGAGCAAGCCCAATGATGACAAGGCAGTGTTACACAGCAGTCAGATCACACACCTGGAAGCAAAGGATACTTGGCTAGGTGCAACACAGCAGACCAAAGCTTCAAACCTCAAGGCCAAGAGACATCTGAATAGAAAGCCAAGAGGTTAAATCTGTCGCAGAATCAACATGTGATTGCCTATTAGCATCAGCAGAAGAGAGGAGAAACGAAAGATTGGAATTACTCTCAAAGAACAACAACTGCACGTGCGCAAATAGATCTTCATAAATATTTGTGCTGGCAACACTGATGAAAACAACAAACGTGAGAGAAGCAACTGTTACCTGCTCCCTCCAGTAAGAAGCAAAGCTCCTGAAATAGAAAATAAAACTGCAAAGATGTAAAGCTAAAGGAGGAGAAGAATCAGGCCACAAGGCAACAACAGGCAGAAGGGCACAAGTTTTGGCTGGCAGCTCTAGAATGACAATCTTGTGGGATAACTTGCTCTCAGCCACACTACTCCTCTCTTTGAGATTAAAAACATTAGAGGAGTCAATTTCAGAGATAGCTTTAATACACTGTGTACTAGTAAGTTGATCCTGAGGTGGGTGGAGCGTATTGATCCCACACCAATGAGGGCTTAGCAAGTATGTTTACTGCAGAAGAGCTTCAAGGCCAATCTGATCTAATTTCTTTCATACTAGAGATACTTCTCATAATAATGTTGTTTCACTGACTCCAGTGGACATGTCCCTGATTCACATCAGAGCAAAAAGGATGAAGAATCAGGCTTAGTCAGCTTCTCTCATGCTTTCTTACATTTTTCCCCTGTGGTCTAATGCCATCCATTTGTTCCCCGATACAGACTGTGCCAACTTGCACTTCCTGCTTTAGACCAGAGGTGTTTACACGTACTACTTCTAAAAGACATTTTGAACACAAATTTACACAATGGTCAGAAGAGAGGAACGATAATGCTTTTATTTCTCTAAAGCCAAACTTAACAGGATGAGAGACACTTCAGTCATTAAACAATTGCACAGAAAATGATCTGCTCGTATGTGAGAAGAATGTCAAAAGACAATCACTGATCCTACAAAAAGCTGAGCTGGTGGCAGTATCCAACTTGCATGCATCTAAAGTGGACAAATGTGATGCTTGCAGAAAGATGTTGCTAAGTGGTGTAACCCAAGTCCTTTAGTTCAGTGGTGGACAGAACAAAGGTTTCCCAGCTCTTGATTCCTTAATTCACCCCTACAAACTCAAGAAGGTAGCGTTTTTACAGTGGGGGTGGGAAGCAGGAGTCATCACAGGAGAATCCGAGTCGGATACTTTCTACACCACAAGGTTAGGGGCAGACTAACACTCAAGTAGAGGGTCAAGTCATCAGAAACCCACTAATAAAAGGTCAGATTCTCTATAGAATCTGCACAGCTCTATGTACTTTGAGGGCAACTTTATTATCACCAACTTTTTTACTTGTAACTTGACAACTACAGACATACTTGGTTAGGTGGAAATGCTAAGCAACAAACTGAAGAGCAAAGATGTTAAAATAGAAGCCTGCTTTGTGTTTCCTATTGCAAATGCAAATATCCTGTGCAATTGCAATGCGTGGGAAAACTGGAAAGGACAGAAACAACATGTCGGCTACCTGATTTCAGTAGGCAGGTGAGAAGAACAAGCCAGGATCTGATCCTGCACTTTTCAATATCACTGCAAAAATTATTTGTATGGCAGAAGTAGATATATGCAAGCCACATCATCAGGCACATTCAAAGCTCTTATACACATCTAGGAGGCAACAGATCCTCTGCTAGCAAAGTCGCACAATACTCTAGGGAGCTTGTAGTGCTACAAACCACCCTCCGCCCACTTTGGAGGTAGCAAACACTGATCATTTGGCTAAAATCTAAACAGCTTTCCTTCAGAATTGTACTTTCTAGCCCTTGCAATTTAGAGACTTCGACTTGGCATATAACTTTTCATGTTGCATGTAACTTCCTTGACTCCCTATGCTGCTCCATAGAGACCCTGTAACTTGCGCGTAGCTGGCTGGCTGGCAGAACACACCAGCATCCCGTTTTCACTTTGGTCTGAGTGACAGGAGTCTACTTTGAGGGTGAAGAACTCCCAGAAGTTACTTTCAAACAGGGCAGTGGAGTCAAACATCAAATACATTGCTTTGAAGTGCAGGACCAACTGAAGCACTCCACCTTGGCATGCAAAACCACAGTTGGGAATGGCAGATAGAAGTATGTCCCCCTGCACACCTGCTTTACTGCAGTGAGGACCTACACTGTTTTCTTGGCCACCACACTAGGTAGGAGCACTCATCTTCCTGCATGACAGACTCCTAGTAGGAAGGGGAGATAACAAAGCATATTTGCAAACAGCTATACACTGTTGACCACTGTATATATACGTGCATAAGAATGGCTGCACAAGATCAGACAGTAAAGGGTAGTTAAAAAGTCTGCCTCTAGCAGTAGGTAGCACCGAGTGCTTCAGAAGGAATATCAGGATTAGGATACATGTACAAGTCATCATTCTGTGTATCTTCTGAGCTCAAGTAGCAAACCATTGCTTAGGGTTTTTCTAACAGGAAGTTACATCAGGATTCATTGGGTTAAGAACCTCTCAACCTCCATGTGTCAGATCCATTTCTTAATGTATTAATGCTCTACAACATACTGAAGCAATGAAATCTCCAGTTTAATCACATGTTCCTGACAGATCTTCAACCCTTTCTTAAGAACCTCACACAACAAAAAGACCACACTCTCCATAAGCCATAAATATATGAAAAGTTAACAGCACACTAGGCCTCCTTCCAAGAGCAGATACAAATTCACAGCACAGGCTTGAGGGGAAAGCTCACAGGACCAGGGAATACTCACCATCTCTTTCTGAGAAGGGCAGCTATTATCCCAGAGAGAGGAGGACAGCATGCAAATAGGGGAAGTCTGACTTCTCTTGTGGGTGAAACCACAAAAACTTTGTAAGGTTTCCTTTTCCTTCCTTCCTCTCATTCTGCCCACATACACCCTATGCAATCCAAGCATGACGACAAAGAATGGAAAACAATTGAGCATTACAAGGGATCCTCTCAGAAAGAAATCTCTGCAAAACCTGAGACATTAAGGAAGTTGCAGGCTGATTAGCAGGTAATTCCTACTAACGGGCAGCAGCTGTTAAAAAGGTCTTGTGGTTTATTCTGAACAGGTGCTCACCTCTACTCAGTTACTCTCCTCTGAGATCCTCTGCTTCTGGAGCTCAGTGTTCATGCTCCATGTTTGATGCCATGAAGGAGAACAGGGAGTGGGTGGGGAGACCTTCTCTTTTTCCCTGGAGACCTCAGTCTACTAATGCATGGCCAAGACTGTTGTCTTGATTTTTCATCAACCTTTATAGGTAAAGCTTGTGTAACCTTTGCTAGGTTACCTGTGTCCTCCCTGGTCACAATACAAAGTGCCTGCGGAGGAAAGGAGGTAGCAGGACATGGTGGTCAAACATCTTCGCCCAAGAAACCAAGACTTCCCTTCAAAGCTGTCCACACAATGTCACTGTCCAACACAGTGCTCTCAATTTTTACATAAAGACACTCGCAGTGGTCTTCATCCAGGACAGCTATTCTATCTAGCCCAATATCCTCTTTCTGATAGTGGTTAAAAGTGGATTCTTCAGGAAGAATATAAAAAGGTGTGTGCACAGTATGGGACCCCGCTTTACACCTCCCAGCAAGCAAAATTTCCTCAGCTGAGGTCTTTAACAGTCAGTCATGGACCTACTTTCCACAAATATATCTAATCCCTATGACTAGGTATATTTCTGGCCTCTGAAATACCCTGTGGGAATTCTTTGCACTTGGATTGTGTGTTGTGAAAACACTATTTCCTTTGGCTTACCTGCTGCTGAATAATTTCACCATGTGCCCCTGCACTTGTACTACAAGCAATCATGAGTGAAACATATTTCACTTCTCTGTTGATAAATGCACCAGTCTCCAGCACATCTCCTCACAATTGCCTCTTTCTAAATAAAACAGCTTTGCATAGTCACCTTGCATATGAAAGCTCATCATCCTAGCTGCCCATCTCTGCATTTACTATAGCTCTACTGCAAAGTTTCTCAGATAAACTGTCCAGAACTGCCACCAGCATTGCAGACGTGGGTGCAATACGGATTTATGTTTCACTTTACTCTGAACTCTCCATTTGTTTGCCTTTTCCACTCCCATTAAGAGCTGGGGTAAAGTTTTCAGCCAGCCATCTACAATGATTCCAGCAGCCTTCCAGAGAGACAAGAGCTATTTGCAATGTCAACATATATCCCTAGAGCAAGCTCCTATTTCCCACACACATTGCTGTGCAGTGATCAAATTTCATTTGCCAAATTCTCATTCAGTCACACAGATTCGTGAGATCCTCTGGCACCTTGTCTGTTAATGGGCAGGCTGGTGCAACTGCCTTTTGCTTTGCAAATATTTGGGGATTTTTGTTACTCATTTCCAAGGGAAGTGCTTTGCTAGGAAAAAACCCACATGTATGCTAACAGATAACAATAGTAATGGTAGAATGTTAAATATTCAAAATCCTCATTAGATTATTTCATAATTGCACTATTACCAAATTCCTTTTCATTTATACTTTCAGAAAGCCTAAAGAGAAGTAACTAGCATCAGCTGATGAATAAACACAGTTACAATCCTAACCTCAGTGCAGATCTAACTGAAAAAGATTTCCACCTCTCCCTGAACTGCAAGGATGTGCCTGGGAAACGCTTTCCTTTGTTCACTGGGGCATGGTACCTGTGCTCTTTCTAGCCAGACTCCCAGAATTTTAAGCACCACCTTCTGGAGGTTACTCCACCTGAAAACATTAGCCACATGAGAGGACTGCAAAGTTTAATAACCAGGCTCAGGAATCAGAGGTCCTCACCAGCATCCAAAAACCCTGACAGGAAACAGCTGGCCCAAGATATGCCACCGTCTTCTAACTATTCCTAATTACAAAATTCAGTCTTCCATTGCCAGTGGTCTGACAGCAGGTACACTGCTTCTTGAGTCACATCTGGAAGGAAAGACTCCCACCCCCAAGAATGGAAATACTAGAGATACTCTACTCATCGCAATGTCTCTAAGGGAAACAAGGTCTAACCTTGTCCCAGCTAGATACTCTTAGCACTCCAACATCCTGCATTTTTCTAGTCACTCCTCTGTTGGCATTTGTGAACATCTGCTATTAAGGAAGACCTGCAGGAAGACAGGAAGCAGCATGCTAGGGAGTGAGTACATCCTCCTGCTTGTACTGTGGTGCCAAACTATGAGCATCTGTTATTGGCTCCTGTGCAGCTGGGGATCCCCATTCCTGGAAAACCAGCTATTATGTCTGGCTCACTTGTGATGCTTCCTGCTCACAGCTAAGTCACACTAATAAGTACTGACTTTGTAGCCATCATCACAAGACTGACAGGCTCACTTGTGTGCTCCAAGCGAATTTGCCGCTGACCTGTAGTGGTCAAAGACTGCCAGTTTAGTGGTGTGGGGAACGACATCAGCAGTGTGCATCCCTCATTATACATGCTAGTGGCTAGGGATCAGACAAAGCTCACAACCCTGTTGTGGTCTGCTTCTTTGCATGGAAATTCTGGACCTGCTGCTCATCCTCCCAAGGTTGCTGCATTGTTTGGGCTGCAAATTAAAAGTGGCAACCAGAGAGACCCAGGGGTTTCCTCAGCCACATAGGATAGCAGGTGAAAAAGATTTCTGCACAGAGATGCCATGGGAGGAAAATGAGTTCTCTTATGAGGCACTAGGAAGAAATCCCAGCAGATAAAACCAGCAAGGTGCAGAGCTCTCTGTGATGTGCCAGAGTCCAGGCATGTATTTCCCCATTACCAGCATTAGCAACACAGGGTAGCAGGCTTGACAAGTAGCAGAGTTCATGTATGTTTATGCTGGAGAACAGCTGGCAAGTCCAGAGCCCTAATAAGCAGCACAGCACTGTTGCAGTAGAACATATCTGAAGAGTACTGGCAAATTAAAAACACAACAAAACAACTTGGCTTGCCTAGGGAACTGCATATTGGAAGTGAATGCAAGATCTGAGTCCTCAAAAAAGAAGCATTACCTTTCTTGCTGCTATAGACAGAAGCTGGAGGAAATGCTTTGGATTTCACTCATTCATGTTTTCTCTTCCACATGTACAGTCCAAAATGACATTACATTCCAATCAGTATTGTTTCAGAAATTAGTCAGGAAATCCCAGAGGAACAGCAATATAATTATCACAGTTATTTTTGGTTTCAACAAGAAATCAAGAGGACTGCAATTGTACAGAGGAAGCTGGATGTGTTGTAGAAGGAAGCTAAGTCATAAATATTTTAACAAAGGCAATAAACCAGAAGCCAGAAGGGAACTGTCCAGTTTGAAAGTCATTTGGGTTATCTTGCCATAGATCAAAATAAGCAGCTGATTTTGGTTTAAAGGTGATTTGTGTGCTGATTTTGGCAAAGCCATCACAGTGTTTCACTTGTGATTACTATGACTTTTCAAGGCATTGCTTTTGGCTCAGTTCTGCCTGACTTGCACGCAGTCCCAAATCGCTTTCAGGAATGGCAATGTAATCAAGCACAATCACAACAGGAGGCCCAGCGTCTCTTCTAGCTGGAACAGAACAGATCACTGCAGGAAATATTTGCTCTGGCTACATAGTACGTTGAGCTCTGGCCGCTTCAAGAGTCAAAGGCCGATATATCCCGAACCACAACACCATGGACACCATGTGACTACCCTAACCACATACTGAGAGGGGAAGAGCCTGTCTACACAGAGCAGACACCTGGGATGTGAAGATCATCTCCGAGCACTCTGCAATAACCAGGAGTTATACACACACAAAAATCAAGCAACTGGAAAACTCTGAGCTGTGCTGGAAACCCTGCAAGCAGTGCCAAAATGGTCACTGCATCTTTAGCACCATTCTCTGCTCAGCAGTTTGCAGGAGGAGCCATAAGCAGGGCAGCAGTGGGAGGGAGCCAAAGCTCTGCTGTGTGGGATGGGAGATCTGCCCCAGAGCTCCCCCGGCAAGTGGCTGAGATGCCCAGGCTGTGCCTAAGCCCAGCTTGAGAGGACGAGGAGGGATGAACCAGAGCATCAGCTCTCACTGGAGCTGCACCAGTCTGCCCTTCTGCCAGAGGGACGGGGAGGACCATAGGTCTGTGTCTACAACGGACATGAGCAGCCTCTTGACATTTACAGACAAATTAATACATATAAATAAATAAAGATACATCTGTGTAGACAGAAGATAAATTTAAATGAGAAAAAATGTAGTTAAAAATACAGATAAATTGAAATAGCAGCTGGACTTGCTGCCCTGCTGGAGGCAGAGCTGCCAGATCTCACATCCCTCAGAGGGTGCATAGGCAGGTAGTACATCTGTCAGGAGCAACTTTCAGAAAGCAAGATTTCCCCATGAAATATCCCACAGCCTGGGAAACCTGAGTCAAGCTTTCCCTACCATGTGACATGCACTTCATGGCCTCACTAACCAATAATTGATAAATTGCAGGAATTAACTAGCAGGGATTGAAAATAACGTATTTCTTGGGCAAGAAGTCAAAGAAAGGCCTTCACATGCATGCGGAGAGAGACTAGATCCTCTTTCCCTTGCACAACTGCCACTGGCTATTTTCTGTTTGCTGCTTTACCACCATCAGTTTGAATGTCAGTCTGCACATCTTACCCATTGCAAGCCCAGGTCAACCGCAGCCCAGGCACATCCAGAGTTATTTCTTCCTGGCACCAGCAGACACCTTCCAGTGCTCTGTTCTCAGTGCCACAAAGGGAGCACTGGATCCCATTGCCAGTGCTCCAGCGTCACCACTCAGGGAGCTTTGAATCACACTGGAAGAAGAGGTGTCAGCAATGCTGTGAATGGGACCACAAAGAGCTGGGCAAGCTGGCTCTGTCAGCAGTTATTCCTGCAGCCAAAGCCCAAGAGACAGATTAAATATGCTAAAACCACCCATGGTTCTTGTGGGAGGAAAACAAATACCAGTGCACACTCCGGAATGACTAATTCAAAATAAGCATATGCAATCTCCACGTCGGGTTTGGACATGAGTCCAGGCTGTGTGCTAAGGCTTATTGTTGTTTTTGGATTTCCTAAGTATGTTTTTTGGTCTAGCAGAAGCTGTTCTGTAAGGACAGGGGCATGTCGACTGCAAGACTGGTGAGTGTAGAGGAAGCTGACTGTGCCCCCAAGCCAGCGAGAGCTTCCCCATGTCAGCACTGCCCAGGGCAGGCTTGGGCAGTATGAATGTCTTTCCTCAGGCACAAGCCCCCTTCTCAGGGATAGCACTGCTCAGACGCTGGTAGCTCCATGACCGTTTCAGTATCTTTGCATGGAGACCAAGTCTGACTCCCATGTGCCATGAGCTGCTTCAGTCCAGCTAAGTACCCCTGTTCCAGGCACAGACATGTGGGAAGATGCCACCTATCCATCGCCCACATGACCCATCCACTGCAGTGCCTTTTGCTGCTGGCCGTGGTTGGGAAACCAAGAGCCTGCACAGTATACAGGAACCAAACTGCCCTTACGCCTTGTCTGCAGACTGAGCAATGATGGAAAAACCTGCCAGAGGTGAAGACCAAATGGGCTCCCTGTGCCCAGGGACAGTTACAGACTCCCTGTCTGTGTCACCCAACCGTGTCACATCCAAGCACCAGCTCCCAGCCCCGCCAGACAGCACAGCACAGCCAACCTTGGGCTGGTGCAGAGGAAGAGCCAGGAAGCGTGACAAGCAACAAGGTTCTCCTGCTTTCTCTGCCCTTCTTGCACAGCCTTTCACCCAGTGCAGTAGCACCCATGCCCCTGGGGTCCTCGCACCAAGACGCTTGGGGACAGTGCTGTTTGAGAGCGTAACTTTTCTACCACACTGGTCTGTCACCCGAGTATGTCCTTACTTAGCCTGTGCTAAGTGCCAGCCTTGCTAAATGCCATGGCAAACTCCCCTGCAGTCAGGCTTGCATGCTGGCAAGGAAGGGGGTGGTGATGGAAACTCATCCTGTAGTTTCCTTAGGGAGAAACAGACAGCTCTATCTACCAGGGCTGTCAATTTAGGCAAAAGGTTTCCAAGCAGAGGGTGACACAAAACTCACTGCAAAGCAGCAATGCATTGATTTGCATGAAGTGTCATGTGTAGAACCTACAGACATTTCTCATTCGTTATTTTTCTCCACATTCACCCTCATATAATCATTAATAGGAAGGTAAGCTTTACTGTCCCTGTCTTTTAGGAAATTGAGGCACGGAGAGGGTATTAGATTTGTGTTGGATTTGCTAAGCTCCCAAGCCAGCTTTTTCTCCTGTGAGCATTGCAGCCTCTGTACGATGCTGAAGATGAGCAGCCCTGCAGAACTCACCCGAGCACAGGTAGTAAGAGCCAGCTCTTGTGCACAAAGCGAGACGTTGGGGCAGGTGAAGGAGTTGCTCTTCTCCCAGGAGTAGACACAGAGAGGCACCTGAGCTCAGGGCTACACTTCTCAGCATAGGATATAGGTTAAAATAACTTCCAGCGCCAGTTCAAGCTAAGAGAGCTGTAAGAGGTTGTGGTGGCAACCCCAGAAAGCACTGCAGTTAGTCACAGGCTCATCTGTCAAAACCCTCGGTATTGCTGGCCCAAACTACCTCCTTAATCAGAATTACCCAGCTAAAGTTGACAGTTATCATTTCCAGATAAATACCCATCTAGCCTCCACTTACATAAGCAAGTGCTGGTAGTCCAAGTAGTCTTTCTCTTTGGAAGAAGAGAAAACATAGGCGGCTTACAGTAAATAAAGATGACTGTTAATTATCTTCTGATAAAGTCTAAGTTTCAGTATGTTTCTTGGTTTAATATTAAAATCGTACCCACTTCAATTTCTTTATCTCTAATAAGCTAGACCACATCATTAATGTCAAGTCACAAGGAATTTGTTAGCGGTGCTGTTTGAGCAGAGCCTTGGTTTCATACCATGATGAGTTTATCATATCGCATTGCCAATTTATCTGTAATTTGTTGCTGTTTGACTGGCAGCGAGAAAAATACCCTCTGCTTTACTAAACCCTGAACAATGCATACTCTTTTGCTAAAGGAAGTCTGACCTGTTTAGACTTCACTATAGAAAAATCATCCTTTTCTGACCCAAAGACTTTCCTGTGCTCAATTTTCAGACAAACTTAAACAACATACAAATTCTTACTGGAAAGTCAGTCTTTATATTATAAGTCAGGTGTCTGGATCATTTCAGTATCTGGATGGGGAAAACACAAGGTCTAACATTTACTTTGGCTTATGAACATTCTCCCGAAACAAACACACACAACACACACAACTGAGTTCACTATCTCACCTTGGAGTCTGTTTAAGTTCCTATGAAATTCAAACACACTGCTCCATCAAAGGGGCTATCCCAGCTCCTGTTGGCTCAAAACTGTATCAAGAAAGGAGAGTCTTAGTGATGTTCCCATAAAAAGAAAAGTAGTGTGAGTCAAAGTGAAATCCTAAACTTTCCAGTGATTCTTTTAAAAACAGTGGCTTTAGGAGTAAGCTTGATATTTGACAGTTGCTACACACGCAGAGCTGCATTATTATACAAGAGCTCCTCCTGATTTTACTCACATTGAGGTGGGTTAGCATAACTCCAATGAACTAAGCAAAGTTACAACTCAGAAACAAGGATGCAAGTGAGAAAAGAACAAAGCCCACAAAGTTTAACTTCTCCAAATGGGGATTTCTGTTTAAAAGATATTTCAGTGTGACCTATCCACCACTGAGCCCCTGACACATGCCTGTATGGCATGAAATATCCCCTGTTGCTAAAACACAAAACCAGCTCATTTCCTTCCAGTGATGTTCAGAACAGTAGTTTCCAGCCTCTTCAAACAACAGTACCACTAACACAAAGAGAAGCCAGGTCTAGATACCCACTGCTTTGCACTTCAATTAAAAGCAAGGACACATATAAACTGCTCACAGCCTGCTCCAGCAGCTTCCCCCTTGTTTTGCCTGGTGGTAGATGAGTGTGGGAGGAAGCAAACCAAGGAAATCAGACCCTGGGGAGCTGCCGGGAGCTCCCAGCTTTTCCAGCTGCTCCAGCTGCCTTTTGCAGCCCAAACCACTCCCAGCAAACAGAAAGGTGGGGACGTCAGTCCTGCTTCATCAGGACTCCCTGGCTCTCTGATCTGAGCTGTGGCCTGTTTCTAGAGAGTGGTCACAGTGGAACCATGTGGGGCTGCAAAAGGCCTCCATGGAAAATAAACTCAGCAGAAAGCAGCAATATGAGAATGAGCTGCTACCAGGGAGTTCAGAGCAATTCTCAGAACAAGCAGGAAACACAGGGAAAGCTGACAATCAAAAGAAACACTGGGTTTGCTAAGGGACAGCCTGCTAGACATCAGCTAATACTTTGAAACAAGTACTTTGGGTTGTAATTCTTAATATCCACAAGCAGGAGTGAACAGTGCCTCTCTAACTCCACATTACTAGAGATGTTTTTAACAGAAAATTCCCACCATTTCTAATTGCATTCGAGCTGCAACAGGTTCATCAACATCAGGAGCCTTAGCAGAGATGACTTTAAGCCTTTGGTATCCATTTGTGGGACCAGGTGCAGTAGAATCATAGAATCATTTAGGTTGGAAAAGACCTCCAAGATCATCGAGTCCAACCGTCGACCCAACACCACCATGTCCACTAAACCA